>NC_057807.1:91704260-91716197 GCF_018294505.1 Triticum aestivum
CTCCGGGGCAGGGAGGCCGGCTTATAAAGCCCCCCCGCTCGGGTACGGCCCGAAGTTAGTTTACTTTTTTTAAATAATTCTGACGTGGAGAAAAAGAAATAAAAGAAATACTAAACGGAGTCCAAAAATCCCAGAATAAATTTTCCACGTCCTCTAAAAATATGCCGGACAAGATGAACATTTATTTGGGCCTAAAATGCAATTTTGGAAAACGCGCATTTTTCCTAATTCAAATGAAATAGCAATAAAACTCTGAAATAAAATATTATTTGATTTTAATATTAAATCTCCAATATTTCTTTATTTTGGGAAAGTCATTTTATTCCCTCTCTTTTATTTTTTTAAAAGAAATATATGAAGATAAAATAATTAAAATCAATTGATCCTATTTTCAAAAAATTGAGAAAACTCAAATATGAAAATAACGAAATCCCCAACTCTCTCTGTGGGTCCTTGAGTTGCGTAGAATTTCTAGGATAAAGCCAAAATGCAATAAAATATGATATGCAATGATGATCTAATGTATAACATTCCAAATTGAAAATTTGAGATGTTACAGATCATCACACTTTTATTTACTTACAACTCAAGAATTACAACTCAATACTTAGAATGAAATATGACTCTATGTGGATGCCTCCGACGGTGTACCGGGATATGCGATGAATCAAGAGCGACATGTATGAAAGAATTATAAAGGTGGCTTTGCCACAAATACGATGTCAACTACATGATCATGCAAAAGCAATATGACAATGATGGAGCGTGTCATAATAAACGGAACGGTGGAAAGTTGCATGTCAATATATCTCGGAATGGCTATGGAAATGCCATAATAGGTAGGTATGGTGGCTGTTTTGAGGAAGGTATATGGTGGGTGTATGGTACTGGTGAAAGTTGTGCGGCACAAGAGAGGCTAGCAATGGTGGAAGGGTGAGAGTGCGTATAATCCATGCACTCAACATTAGTCATAAAGAACTCATATACTTATTGCAAAAGTTACAAGTTATCAAAACAAAGTACTACGCGCATGCTCCTAGGGGGGTAGATTGGTAGGAAAAGACCATCGCTCGTCCCTGACCGCCACTCATAAGGAAGACAATCAATAAATAAATCATGCTCCAACTTCATCACATAACGGTTCATCATACGTGCATGCTACGGGAATCACAATCTTTTAACACAAGTATTCCTCAAATTCACAATTACCCAACTAGCATGATTCTTATATTACCAACCTCATATCTCAAAACAATCATCAAGCATCAAATTGATCATAGTATTCAATTCACTCTATATGATAGTTTTTATTATACCCAACTTGGATGCCCATCATATTAGGACCAATTTTATAACCAAAGCAAATACCATGCTATTCTAAAAGACTCTCAAAATAATATAAGTGAAGCATGAGAGATCAATAATTTCTACAAAATAAAACCACCGCCGTGCTCTAAAAAGATATAAGTGAAGCACTAGAGCAAGAGACAAACTACTCCAAGAGATATAAGTGAAGATCAATGAGTAGTCAAATAATTGTGCAACCATGTGAAGACTCTCTAACATTTAAGAATTTCCGATCTTGCTATTTTATTCATACGGCAAGTAAAACAAAATAAAATAAAATGAGGCTCCAAGCAAAACACATATCATGTGGTGAATAAAAATATAGCTCCAAGTAGAGTTACCGATGAACGAAGACGAAAGAGGGGATGCCTTCCGAGGCATCCCCAAGCTTAGGCTCTTGGTTGTCCTTGAATACTACCTTGGGGTGCCTTGGGCATCCCCAAGCTTAGGCTCTTTCCAATCCTTATTCCATAGTCCATCGAATCTTTACCCAAAACTTGAAAACTTCACAACAGAAAACTCAACAAAAAACTCGTAAGCTCCGTTAGTATAAGAAAATAAAACCAGAACTTAGGTACTGTTGTGAACTCATTCTAAATTCTAATGGTGTAATATATACTGTATTCCAACTTATATATGGTTCATACCCTCTGATACTACTCATAGATTCATCAAAATAAGCAAACAACACATAGAAAACAGAATCTGTCAAAAACAGAACAGTCTGTAGTAATCTGTAACTCTTGAATACTTATGTAACTCCAAAAATTCTACCAAATTAGGAAAACCTGAGAAATTTGTGTACCAATCCAGATCAAAAAGAATCAGAACAAAAGCACGTAAAACTAATTTACTGGGTGTTAAAGTTTTTGATTTTCAGCAGGATCAACACAACTATCGCCGTAAGCTATCCTAAAGGTCTTACCTGGCACTTTATTGAAACAAAAGCTATAAAACATGATTACTACAGTAGCTTAATCATGTGAACACACAAAAACAGTAAGGGTAAATATTGGGTTGTCTCCCAACAAGCGCTTTTCTTTAATGCCTTTTAGCTAGGCATGATGATGACAATGATGCTCACATAAAAGATAAGAATTGAAACATAACGGGAGCATCATGAAGCATATGACTAGCACATTTAAGCCTAACCCACTTCCTATGCATAGGGATTTTGTGAGCAAACAACTTATGGGAACAATAATCAACTAGCATAGGAAGGCAAAATAGGCATAACTTTAAGACTTTAAGCACATAGAGAGGAAACTTGATATCATTGCAACTCCTACAAGCATATATTCCTCCCTCATAATAATTTTTAGTAGGATCATGAATAATTTCAACAATATAACCATCACCTAAAGCATTCTTTTCATGATCTACAAGCATAGAAATTGTATTACTCTCCACATAAGCAAAATTCTTCTCATTCGGAATAGTGGGAGTATCATAAGAGACTCGAATACTATAAATTGTTTCCACATTAAAAGAGTATTGTTCAGAAAAAGGGTAATCATAATCATGACAAGTTTTACAAATATAATCATCACTACTTTTTATAGCATAAGTTTCATCACAATAATCATCATAAATAGGAGGCATGCTATCATCATAATAAATTTTCTCATCAAAACTTGGGAGGCTAAAAATATCATCTTCATTAAACATAGCATCCCCAAGCTTGGGACAAACATTAATTATAGCAAATATATTATAAAACATGTCATTCTCGTCAAACATAGCATCCCCAAGCTTGGGCCTTTTCATATCATCAGCATAATCACTCTCATCATAAATAGTATGGATAGCACCAATAGTATAGCAATTATCATCATCACAATGAGTAATAGGAGCAATATCATTTGGGAGGGATACCTTTTTACCTTTTCTTCTCCGTCTTTTCTTTTTCTTCTTCACACTATGTGTGTGTTTAATCCTATTTTCCGAGCTCCTAATTAATGAGATTGGTTGAATAGAAAGCTCCTCTTCGTTACCTGATTCATCATAAGAAAGAATAGGAGGATACGGGGAAACCTCTTCCCTTTCATTAGTATTCTCTTCATCTTCTATTTGTTTTCTTGTATTTATGTAATTGGCAATATAAGGATTTTCAATGCAATTCACGGCAGAATACATAAAAATTTCTTCTAGATCAAAATCAAGAACTCCCTCAAGGGAAAATTCTGGAATATCCTTAGTTATACGTTTGATTTCTTCATAACCCAAAAGCAAACTACGTTCATTATGATGTGCAAGGGAAATCAAGTCATCACAATTTTTGGACACATTTCGATCATGAAACAGTTTGCATTGGATATTTAAATGACCACGTTCATTGCAAAGTTCACAAGGATGCCTAAGAAAATTTAAATTTTCAGCACAAACATCTAGCCTTTCTTGCAACCATTTAGTTTCTAAATACTTATGCCTCTTGCAAAATCTATCTACCCTATTTGGTGTGTACTTGCAGACTCTATGTACTCCACAAAAGTTGACATGCTTATAACAGACATTTTCATCATGACTAGTGCAATCATCATTAGTACTAGGGATATTCAAAGAGTTCATACTAACAACGTTGCAATCATGCTCGTCATTCAAAGATTTAGTGCCAAACATTTTAATGCATTCTTCTTCCAACATTTTGTCACAATTATCGGAATCCTTATTTTCATGAAAGATATTAAAAAGATGAAGCATATGAGGCACCCCCAATTCCATTTTTTTGTAGTTTTCTTTTATAGATTAAACTAGTGATAAAACAAGAAACTAAAATATTTGATTGCAAGATCTAAAGATATACCTTCAAGCACTCACCTCCCCAGTAACGGCGCCAGAAAAGAGCTTGATGTCTACTACACAACCTTCTTCTTGTAGACGTTGTTGGGCCTCCAAGTGCAGAGGTTTGTAGGACAGTAAAAAATTTCCCTCAAGTGGATGACCTAAGGTTTATCAATCTGTGGGAGGCATAGGATGAAGATGGTCTCTCTCAAGAGACCCTGCAACCAAATAACAAAGAGTCTCTTGTGTCCCCAACACATTCAATACAATGGTAAATTGTATAGGTGCACTAGTTCAGCAAAGAGATGGTGATACAAGTGCAATATGGATGGTAGATATAGGTTTTTGTAATCTGAAATTATAAAAACAGCAAGGTAACTAATGATAGAAGTGAGCACAAACGATATTGCAATGCTAGGAAACAAGGCCTAGGTTTCATACTTTCACTAGTGCAAGTTCTCTCAACAATAATAACATAATTGGATCATATAACTATCCCTCAACATGCAACAAAGAGTCACTCCAAAGTCACTAATAGCGGAGAACAAACGAAGAGATTATGGTAGGGTACGAAACCACCTCAAAGTTATCCTTTCTGATCGATCTATTCAAGAGTCCTTAGTAAAATAACACGAAGCTATTCTTTCCATTCGATCTATCATACAGTTCATACTAGAATAACACCTTAAGACACAAATCAACCAAAACCCTAATGTCACCTAGATACTCCAATGTCACCTCAAGTATCCGTGGGCATGATTATACGATATGCATCACACAATCTCAGATTCATCTATTCAACCAACACAAAGTACTTCAAAGAGTGCCCCAAAGTTTCTACCGAAGATTCAAGACGAACATGTGTGCCAACCCCTATGCATAAGTTCACAAGGTCACTAAACCTGCAAGTTGATCACCAAAACGTACATCAAGTAGATCACGTGAATATCTCATTGTCACCACAGATAAGCACATGCAAGACATACATCAAGTGTTCTCAAATCCTTAAAGACTCAATCTGATAAGATAACTTCAAAGGGAAAACTCAATCCATTACAAGAGAGTAGAGGGGGAGAAACATAATAAGATCCAACTATAATAGCAAAGCTCGCAATACATCAAGATCGTACCATCTCAAGAACACGAGAGAGAGAGAGAGAGAGAGAGAGAGAACTCAAACACATAGCTACTGGTACATACCCTCAGCCCCGAGGGTGAACTACTCCCTCCTCGTCATGGAGAGCGCCGGGATGATGAAGTTTGCCACCGATGATGGATCCCCCCTCCGGCAGGGTGCCGGAGCAGGGTTCCGATTGGTTTTTGGTGTCTATAGAGGCTTGCAGCGGCGGAGCTCCCGATCTATTGTGCTCCCGAATGTTTTCGGGGTATATGGATATATATAGGTGAAAGAAGTGGTCAGGGGAGCCACGAGTCGCCCACAAGGGTGGGGGGCGCACCCACCCCCATAGGGCGCGCCTCCCTACCTTGTGGCTTCCTCATCTGCTTCTTGACGTCCACTCCACTACAAAAAAATACACTTCGATGATGATACGTGTTTGTCACAGTAGGTCGGGTTTTTTGTCATGCATGTACATCCATAACGATTTTATGACAGAATCAAGATAGTCATACCTGTGCTGTCGTAGAAGTGTTCCATGACATTACCAAAATTATCATCACGGAAGTGTCCACTTCCATGACAATAAATCGCGCGTCACAGAAGTGCTTTCGTCAAGGGTGACCGACACATGGCATCCATCGTAACGGAACGCCGTTAAGCTATCGGGTCGGGTTTTGGATCCGATAACCCATTAACAGCCCCGACCAATGGGGATTTTCCACGTGTAAAATCATCATTGGCTGGAGGAAACACGTGTCGGCTCATCCTTGGGACAGATGTCATCCACTCATTGGACAGAAGGCGCCTATGATACGTCAACACATGGCACGGCCCAACAAAGGCCCATTCTTGTGAAAAGGCCGGCCCGTTTGACTTGGTCAAAAGGTGGTGGGCCGGCCCATGGAAAGCCTGTTAACGGCATGTTCGCATATAGCCCATTTACAGCCCGCTAACCTGAGGCCCATTACGCCCTATCCGAATTAGGCCCAATAGCGTCATCTGGGCCATCCAATATGATTCCAGCATGTTTTCACTTCTGGCCCATGTATGGCCCATGACGTCTTTCGGCCCATATGAGGCCCTTTGTAACTCTTGGCCTATTAACGGCCCGTGGTGAAACTAGCCCGTAATGAACAATGTATCACTTTACACCCATTAACGGCCCTTGGTGAAACTGGCCCGTAATGAACAGTGTATCACCTTAAACCCATTAATGGCCCGTTATTCCGTTGGGCCATTTCCAGCCCATGTTATCTTTCGGCCTTCTCACAGCCCATTTATTCTTGGGTTGATTTCCAGCATTCATTTACTTATAGCCTGTTACTGTCATTTTCTGCTTGTGGGCCAAATTCAGCCCGTGGTTACAGTTGGCCCGTTTGTGGTCCATTAATACGTTGGGTCGTTTTCATAGCGTCATCAAATATGGCCTATTAACGGTGGCCCGTTATGGTCGACCCATGAACGGACGATTCTAACTCTAGCCCGTTTACGGCCATAATACGGTCTGTTTGGCCAATCGATCATACGGCCCGTATAAGGCCCATTGATGATACGGCCCGTAGAAGGCCCATTGTTTCTACGGCCCGTAGAAGGCCCATTGTTTCTATGGCCCGTAGAAGGCCCACTGTTTCTACGGCCAGTAGGAGGCCCAGTGTCACTACAGTAAATATTAGCCCATGGTTATTGTGGTCTAGTTTTAAAAAATAGGTTATTGCAGCCACTAGCAAACCGCGAAAAAAGAACTACAATGACTACAAGCAAACAAATAAACAAGACAACAAGGAAATAAATGAGCAAGCAACTAATGCTAGGCTATCATGGCTATTACACATATTACATCCACTGGGCATCAAAGTTTGACACCAGTGCAAATATAGGGAACAAAGCAGCATATCATATACACTCGTTGTCAAAGTTGGCAACCAGCACAAATAAATGTCGCAGCAAAACAAATCCAGAACTGAAACCACTTCAGAAGATCTCAAGAAACAATATCCTGGGTACCCATAATGCTAGCAAGATTCTTAGCAAGCTTATTAACTTTCTCTTGTTTGGCGCTTAAATCCTCCAGCACTTGTTGTTGCACCAGGAAATATGCATCTGAATTCTGCAGGGACTTCCTCAGTCCTTCAGCTTCCTGTCGCAGCACTTCTGATCGATGTCTTTCAACTTGAAGTTGAGACTGAAGAATACGAACTGATTCAGGCAGCGAGTTCGAAGAGCTTGTGCCAGTAGTAGTGGCCAGTAACTCAAACACTACATCAAGACAGGACTTTTGGGTTCTCTCACTGTCGTCAAGATAGTTTTTATCAGCTTTCTTGGAGACCAACAGGGATGTCTCACTATCTTGAACCTTATCCGCATTACTTCCTTTACCATTGGATAATGCGGTACTATTCTCCAATATTTTGTCCGCATTCTAAAAGAGAAACAAGCAGACACATCACATGTTTACCATGTTGTATATGAAACTCATTTTGGTAAATGAGTTCAGTAGTAAAGTGGACAGGATAACATCATGAAACAAACATATATCTATGTACCATGGTCACTTTATGGTCTATATCATTCTAGTTTTTGTTGCCAAATCAAGATAGAGACACAGTTCAAATAATATTTGTTCAAGACAAAGCACAATAGACAGAATATAAGTGTGGGTAACTATAGAGCAATAACAACACTTGTAATGTGCATGACATGAGAACATAACTGTTTATTCAATTGAAACTGAAATCAACATAGAGCAGGTTACAACAGCAAACCAGTTAAAGAAACAGGTTTAAAACATACCTGTTGCGCCATTGGAGTTTCAATTCCATCCTTCAAATTTGAAAATAGTTGGTATGAGTAAATACAGTAATGCAAGAGCAAAGGAGTATGAACCATAGCTACAGAACTTGACCTGAGAACAAATCTTCTTCTCCTTTAAGCGTTGAGTTGGGATTCAGAGCGGTGGTCCTCGTGCTTTGGGCACTGCAGTTCCCTTACTAACTGCTCGTGTTTGGGTGCTCTGTGGTGGAGATGGTGTTGTGTCAACTGGAACTGGGTTACTATCTGCCGTGATTGGGGTTAGAAGGGTGTAGCTGGTTCTCTGTCTAACTGGGTAGGGGTACAATCAGCGAGAGTCTAGGTTATGTGTGGTGGATCTGGTCCTTGGGCAAGTACAACCGTGGTTCTATCTGCATCAACTGGTAGCACTATATTTTCTAAAGACCATGTTGTTACTCCCTTAGATACTGCCATCACGCTCTCCAATTCAAATGGCTGATAAACAAGAAAACTAATTGAAAGTATAGACATTGTCTGATAGACAGGTGCAATGGATAGTGGGGAATAAAAGAGGGCATGAAATAATTCATATTTATGTTGTCTAACCAAACAGGATAGCATGACACAATTTCACATATATGATGGCTAACTAAACAGGATAGCATGACACAATTTCACATTATGATGGCTAACTAAAAAAGATGGAAAGAGATAGTTCAAAATATGAGATTATGTAAACATGATGACATGACATAACTATATAATGTGTTTATTAAATAGGTTGGCATGCCATAATTCACATACATTCACGGATAGAATGTCATAATTCAAAATATTATGATTGTAAACACTAAACAGGATGAGATGATATAACTATATGGTGTCTTTATTAAATGGGTTGCCATGCCATAATTCAGATAGATGATGTGTATGTACTATGTAAACATGATGGCATGATATAATTCAAATATATGATTTATATAGTAAGCAAGTAAGCAGATGGCAATATATATGATGTAAAAACTAAGCAATGCAAGAGAACATGCATGACATGGGTAATATAACCCTGCCAAGTTTGAGCATAGACCTCAGGGGGGAAATAGGATTGGTCATCAGTCTTTGAATCCTCCTTTGAGGAGCTCTCTGTAACCAGCAAGATGTCTGCTTCAGCAGGTAGCATTGTCTGCTCTGAATACCTTGTTTTCACTCCAGATACTTCCATCACCGCTTCAAATGGCTAATGCACAGGAAGAGTAGTTGAATATACAAACGTTGTCGACAAATGGAACACGTAATACAAAAAAATTATAGCATGATATAATTCACATACATGATGATTGGCTAAACAGCATGGCATTGCATAATTCACATACATAATGCCTTTGCAACAAGATAGCATTGTATAATTCACATATATAATGTCTTGCAACAAGATGGCAATGCATAATTCACATATATGGTAATTAGACACTAAACAGGTGGCATTCACACAAAGCATGTCTAAACTAATCAAATGACATAGCAATGCGAGACACCATACGCACGATATGAGCAACATAACCCTGCCAAGTTAGAGCATACACCTCGGGGGGGATAGGACTAGTCATCTGTCTCTGAATCCTCCTCTGAGGAGCTATCCGTAACCAGCGAGATATGCGCTTCGTTAGATAGCATAGTCTGCTCTAAAGACCTTGTTTTCACTCCAGAATTTGCCATCACCGTGTCAAATGGCTGATGCACACGAAGAGCAGTTGAATGTACTAACATTGTTGACAAATGTAATATGTAACGAAAAAAAGGATGGCCTGATATAATTTACATATAAGATGACTGGCTAAGCAGGATGGCATTGCAAAATTCACATATATGATGCCTGGCTAAACAAGATGGCGTTGCATAATTCACATAAACGATGAATAAACTAAACAGATGGCATTCGCACAAAGGATGTCTAAACTAAGAAGATGACATATTTGATGTATAAAGTAAGCAATGCAAGACACCATATGCATGATATAACCAACATCATCATGCCAAGTTAGAGCGAAGACCTCAGGGGGTAAATAGGAGTTGTCTTCTCCATCTGAATCCCCCTCAAAACAGATATCTTCCTCTCGATTACAATCCGAAATGCGTGGAGGGGGGGTTGCCTTTGCGCCTACCATGGAGCGACGTCTGCATGAAATTTTATTGCCACGCAAGGCTCGTATCTTTTGCTCTACATGTTCAGTTCCATTGTTTACAATAATTGTCACACATAGGAATAAAACATAGTGAGATTATGTAAGGAGTGCATGCAGAAATCCAGAGTGATGGTAGCAACCTGTGGATAGACCCAAAACCAATAATAGAAGGCAGATAATGGCTTCAGTTAAAAAATACAGATAATGGCTTCTTTACTGTTTGTTTCCCACCCAACATGAAACTCATAGTAGACACCGGAGATTAACCAGATAGTAGATAGATACTATTGATTGTGGCCCCGATATGTACCCCACAACCATTTAAAAACTCAAGTTTGACCATTAGTTTAGAGCTGACTCAGAGTCTAATCGGTGAACAGGATGATAAAGTAGCATGTAATATTAAGTGATGCATAACGTAAGCAGAAACGAAAGAGTGCGACCTCTCTTGCGGACCCGTGTAGTCCTCGAGGTCATCTGCTCGGTTGATGATGGTAATGCAGTTTTCATGGCTATCGGCAACGTGGAAGAAGATCTGAGGCGGCGAAAGACAGTCTGGAGGCCGGATCCCTGCTGTGCTGGACCCTTCTGTCGTTGGAGCAGCTGATCTGGGGTGGACGACAGCACAGCAGGAGCGGGACGCACCATGCAAGGTTTTCTTTGACAACTATCTATAAGAGAAGTAATTCTGTAAGGGCTCGCTTGAATTGGAGGATTCCAACAATGCAGGGATAGGAAATAGACAGGAATAGGATAGGAATGCACGTGCAAAACAGAGAATTTAAAAACACAAGATTTCTGCCAATCTGGGTGTTTGATTCACAACAATTGTAAGATCACAAGATGCAAATAAGCTTGATGAGATTAAGTCAAACCACAAGGAAATGTACGGTTATAATGCTATTATGCTACTATCTCTTAGTCATGTGCTTCATGAATAGGAATTTGAAAAGGAGGACAAGTGAAAATTAAAATTCCTACATTTTTTCTTTCAAGGAGACACTAAAGGAACAAATCCGTGTGCTCAGTGGACAATATATATAACATGTAGAGTAAAAAAGAGATGCAACAAGTGTACAACCTCTTTGGTGAAGCCATGTCGATCTCAGCGTGATTGAGTTGGCCGGTGAGGATGCTCCGGCTGACTTTGTTGTCGGAGGAGGGGAAGAAGATCTTAGGCCTCTGGAGATGGAGCCCGAGGTACTGCTCTGCTGTGATGGAGGGTTTCGTCGTTGGAGCAGCTCCGGTGAGTTCTACGACGCCGAGGCTGAAGCAGGACAAGAGAGACAACGAACAACGTTAACCTGAGTGGAATTATAATAGCACCTCCAATACATGACGTAAAATACATAACCACAAAGTGCTAGATGTAAAATACATCAGCCGCTTATCTCTGAACTTAACTGTCAAAACTAAATTTAACTGTCGAAACTGAACTTAAATGTCGAAACTGAACTTAACTGTCGAAACTGAATTTTGCTGTCGAAACTGAATTTTGTTGTCGAAACTGAACGCACTAGCAAGGTGAGGCTACACGTCGGTCGACTGACTTTTTCATCTTTGGTCAGTCGATTTTGCAGCCGTTGGATACAAAATCAAGGGCCTGCGGTTCATCTTCAACCTCCACCCCCCTGAGCCGCCAGCCACCACCGGCCAAACATCAGCCCCCCACCGCCCGCGGCCGGCGGTGCGCCGCCCCGCTCGCCCCAAAACACTCCCTACCACCGGTCCGCCGCT
>NC_057807.1:91716546-91729157 GCF_018294505.1 Triticum aestivum
GACCCGAAAGTCGATTCAGTCAACTGAAGTGTAGCTGAATTGGAGCAGCATCACAAGCAAGAGCAAGAGCGAGAGCAGCAGTGCGAGCAAGAGCAATAGCAAGAGCAGACCAGGCAGGGGATCGAGAGCAAGAGCAGAGCAGCATCGCGAGCGAGAGCTAAAGCAGCAGCAGCTCCTACTGATGTGGACGTCACCACGGAGGGAGCGACGCCATGGAGGAAGTGGCCGGCGACACCGCCATGGTTGGAGCCGCGCCGTGTCGGCTCGGGATCGAGCGCCGGCAGCAACGTGAGATCGAATCAAGAAGAAAATGCAGTGATTAGTGTACAACCTCTTTGGTGGCGCCGATTAGGCCGCAGCTTCATCCGAGGAAATGGTGATGATGATGCTCTTCCGGTGGTGCAGGTGAATACGGCGGTGTGGGATTGGAGGTGGCGCGAAAGACGAGGGGAACATGGGGCAGCTCCTTGGAGGTGGAGGACGGGGTGGCTGAACCGATAGGACGACGAGATCGACGACGGATCCTCATCCGATATAGTGGATGAGGGACGTCGAGGTGTTGCTGTGGACGACATCGTTGGAGAAGAGGCTCCGGCTGGGTGGCGGACGGAGAAGGGTGTGGGGTTTCATCGTGGGTTTTCGCGGCCTCGGTGTACGAATGGGTCGGCGGATGGGATGGCAGTGGGGAAACATGGCTTAGGGACGCTATCGGTGTCAAAACCGGCGGATCTCGGGTAGGGGGTCCCGAACTGTGCGTCTAGGCGGATGGTAACAGGAGACGAGGGACATGATGTTTTTACCCAGGTTCGGGCCCTCTTGATGGAGGTAAAACCCTACGTCCTGCTTGATTAATATTGATGATGTGGGTGAGTAGATCTACCATGAGATCAAGGAGGCTAAACCCTAGAAGCTAGCCTATGGTATGATTGTTGTTCGTCCTATGGACTACAACCATCCGGTTTATATAGACACCGGAGAGGGCTAGCGTTACACAGAGTCGGTTACAAAGGTAGGAGATCTACATATCCGTATCGCCAAGCTTGCCTTCCACGCCAAGGAAAGTCCCATCCGGACACGGGACGAAGTCTTCAATCTTGTATCTTCATAGTCTTGGAGTCCGGCCGATGATGATAGTTCGGCTATCCGGACACCCCCTAGTCCGGGACTCCCTCCGTAGCCCCCGAACCAGGCTTCAATAACGACGAATCCGGCGCGTATGTTGTCTTTGGCATTTGCAAGGCGGGTTCTTCTCCATGCTCCATGTGTTTGTCGGATAGTGTCCGGTTGCTTCATAAATACTGCGCTCCTTGGCTTCCGCGTCCAATAATGGACTTCTTCCATGCGTCGTATGAATGCGAAAAGCCAGGGTATTTTTATGTCTTACCCCCTAGCTGCGCAAATAAGCTGCCTATAAGAGAGGCGAGGATCTAGATCCAAATCACACCATCCTCCTTCCACAAGTACTCATCAAGGCGCATCTGACACAAAACCCATTCCATCATGGACAGTCGACGCGGCTCCTCTTCTCGCGCTCCCAGCCCTAAGCCAGGAGATTGGAGGAGATGCTCGGTCCCGCACAGCGAGTTAGTGACGCTCCAAGCAGAGGGATATCTTCCCCCGGCCTTCATGGTTCCGGTTCAAGCCGGACTGGCCACCTACAAGGGTGGGAAGCAGACGAAGAGCGCCCCCAATCCCTCCAAAGGAGAGCGGGTCTGCTTCGTCCCCTACTTAATAAGGGGACTCGGATTTCCTATACATCCGTTTCTCTGGGGGCTCCTGGAGTTCTACGGACTCCAGCTTCATCATCTTACACCTGCCTCCATTTTTCACATCGCGGGCTTCGTAGCTCCGTGTGAGCTGTTCTTGGGCATTGAGCCCCATTTTGCGCTGTGGAAGAGGTTGTTTTGCCTCGTACCCCGCTCTCATGAGGGGTCGATATATCAAGTGGGCGGAGCTGAAATATGGCGCATCGCCGGGACCGGATACCTGTCCGGGACCCCGAAGAAGGCGTCCAAAGACTGGCCTTCGGAGTGGTTTTATATGGAGGACGCTCCGCTGCCGGATCCAGTCCGAATCGGCCTTCCGGAGTTCAGCAACGCTCCACTGAAGAAACGCCTGAGTTGGCGCCCACGGAGCCCTCAATGAGAAGATGATAGGAGCGTCCATTACTTGATGGGCCGGATACGGCTGCTAGCCCATTCCGGATTAACCATGATCGGAGTCATGGCCACATGCATTATGCGCGGGGTGCAGCTGCTCCAATATAGGGGCTACCCCATGTGGGACTTCAATGGAGACGATGACGCCACCCGTCACGGCCGCAAGGGACCTGGCTCGGCCGACGACGTGGCGAAGATCCTGTCCGACTTGTACAAGGGGGAGAAGGAGGACTTCCTCCGCACGAATCCTCTGAACGGGTTTTCCATGAACAACCCTCGGAGCTGGGTAAGCGGTCGCATGCATATCTGATCCGTGCCTTTAAAGGCAATTGTCTTATTGTATGATTTTGACACAGGAACTGCGTCGGGATGTGGAGGGCATAAAAAGCCCAGCTCCACAACCCGAGGATCCAGAAAGGTCCCTTGATCTGGCCTCCGAAGAGGATCCGGACTTAGCGGTGGAACTGATCGACGGGGTGTTCCACCAGCTCAGCATAGACAATGCTTTAGTCGCCATTATGGCTGACTACCCCGGTTTGTTTCCGGCCTCCCAGGTGACTACGACCGAGGTCTTGACACCATTATTTAATCCGTGCTCAATTCTGACCATCCCATACTGATGGTGCATCGCAGGAGGTGCCTTTAAGGCGGGAAGCCGAACCCGTGGTGGCCGGCCAACAAGGGTCAGCCCGGCCCAGCAGGCGGAAGAGGAGTGCGACGTGAACTGAAACGTCGCCGCAACGGTACGGAGCACCGCTATTTTTAAGCGAAGGATTCCCAGGAGGTATGTTAATGCTCATAACTTTTCCAGAAAGAGCGCTCGCCGGACAGTGTCCGGAGAGGTTGCCAATCAAGCCTCCGCCAGCCATGCTCCAACGCATGGCCTGGGAGAGGAGGCGAATACAAGGCATGAGTCAGACGCTCCTCCGACGGAGGATGCCGACAGGATGTCCGCCACCCGATCTGAGGTGGAGAGCGCCATGAATCACAGGCATCGCCAGACAGTTCTTCGTGACGCGTGTTTCTCCCCGGAGGCGTTAAATGCCTTTGATGCGGGAAACGCGCACCTCCGTGCCGCTCAAGATGGGTTAACCAGAGCCACGGAGCAGTATGTGAAAGAAATACGTGTAAGTAATTTTAATAGTTGTATATACCAGCAGCCCCCGAGACTTAAAATAGTTAAAATAACTGATTTAAGGATCAATTTTTATGCAGGATTTTACGGAGAAGAATACCCATCTGTCCCAGGAGCTCCAAGAGTGCAAGGCCCAACTTGAGGCCGCACTAGCTGCCACAGGGAGAGCCACAGAGACCCCCACTGGTAAGACGTACTTTGAAAAATAATTAATTAACAAAGTGCGGCGTGAATCTGACAATAATATTGCAGAGGGCGCCGGACTAGATCTGGACAAGCAACAGCTACTGCGTCAGCTAAAGGCCGGCGAGAGGGTGCTTATGAAGGTGCAGCAGGAGAGAAACAAGCTCCAAGATGCCCACACCCAGCTAGGAGAAGAGCTGAAACGTGTTCGGGCCCAGCTGTCTGGCTCCTTGAAGGAGAATCAGCGGCTTCGTCGCGGCATTTATAGTAAGTGCTTGAGCAAATTCCTTTGAAAAGAAGAATTCGGAGAGGAAGTCGATTGACATAAATATGTCTTTAGGTGTGCTCACAGGTCGCCCTGCGGAGGCAATGCCTGGGTCAACAGGTGACCAACTTCTCGAGCTGGTGCAATTGTTCGAACATGTTCGGCAGACGATGAGTGGCGTCGTTCAGGCTTTATGGCCATCCGTCTCCCTACCCGAGGGACTTGGTGAGCTTGCTGAGAAGCTTCAGAGAGCACGGCGACGCCTCCGTTTGTGGAAGATATCGGCCTGCCGTCAGGGCGCCAGGGAGGCCTGGGCCATGGTGAAGACGCGCTACCCGAAGGCTGACCCAAACCACATGGCCGAGGTCGGACCTGCGGGGCCTGATGGGAAGGAGATCCCTGTGAGCTTGATGTACGGCCAAGTAGAACTGGCCGCAAAGTATTCCCAACAGGACTGTAAATTAGACAGCCTGTTAGACAGGATTGAGGAGGAGTACAATCAGTCGGTTTGACGATGTAATTTGAAATGACATGTAAGATGCCTTCTAGCCGGATTGTAGATCGTTTGTCTTTGCGGACCGTTTTCCTTCAACCTCGGGACCCAACAGTCCGGAGTGTGTCTGAATACCCCTACGGTTATAAAAGAACCGGGGCATGCATGGAGACAAGGCGTCGGGGTCATAAGTGCTTTATCAGACAAGTGCCCAACTAGTTATGTTATATTACATGGTTAGTAAGAAACATCTTCCAGGGAGAATAGTTCCGTTAAGGGTTCCTTTCCCTGGGAGGCATGCCCTAAGGTGCAATGCCGGACTACGAAAATAGCAGAAAAAGCATCTGGGGGCAGATAAATAAGTAAGTAATAAATCATCTTTCAAGTCACCGACCGAATATTCTCTTAAGAACGCTAGCTTTCGGCTTCACCCAGTCTGAGGTACACATCCGGCTGACCCGGCAATAACAATCGCAGAGGTGCTCCCTTTACCTCCTAGCCGAATAATCGGGAACGTAGGGGTAAGCACAGGAGCCAGGCAACCCAGCTTGGCCAAAACTTAAGTCATATCGATGCATATAATGGTGAATAAAAGGCACATGCGGAAGTATGACACATGTATTGGGCGTGAAGCCCATATTAATAAGCTTCTGGTAAAGAAGCCCCCAGGTGTAATGAGTGCTAGGAGCACATCAAGTGTGTGCGAACAAAGTGCAAATCAGCCTATAAAAGGTATTGAGAAAAAAAAGGTGGGAAGAAGGAGGGGGACCAGAGACAGTAAAAAATATAAAAAGGTGGACGGGGGAGTGAGACGAACTCTGAGTCCGGCGTTTAGGCGTAGAATCTTTGGAGACGGGCTGCGTT
This sequence comes from Triticum aestivum, assembly GCF_018294505.1. Taxonomy (NCBI): domain Eukaryota; kingdom Viridiplantae; phylum Streptophyta; class Magnoliopsida; order Poales; family Poaceae; genus Triticum; species Triticum aestivum. The sequence goes on from NC_057807.1 coordinate 91,721,646, forward strand.
CCATGGGTTCGGCTCAAGTCGGTTGTCAGATGCTTTACGTAGACGGTATGCTCCGCCGGTTAGGACTTGGTCGATGATGAAGGGACCTTCCCACTTGGGCTTAAGTTTGTCCTTTTCCTTGTCCGGCAGGCGTAGAACGAGTTCGCCGACATTGTAAGTTTTGGCCCGTACTTCTCTGCTTTGATATCTTCGAGCCTGCTGCTAATAAAATGTGGAACGAGCCTTTGCCACGTCCCGCTCCTCCTCTAAGGCGTCCAAACTGTCCTGTCGATCCAACTCGGCTTCTCTTTCTTCATACATGCGCACACGAGGTGAGTCATGAATTATATCACAGGGCAGAACTGCCTCTGCACCGTATACCATGAAAAATGGTGTGAATCCAGTAGTTCGGTTTGGCGTGGTCCCCAGCCCCCAGAGTACGGAGTCGAGCTCCTCTACCCAGTGCGTGTTAGATTCCTTGAGGGACCGCACTAGTCTGGGTTTGATGCCGCTCATGATTAGACCATTTTCTCGCTCGACTTAACCGTTAGTTTGGGGGTGATAGACTGAAGCGTAATCGAGCTTGATGCCCATGTTTTTGCACCAGAGTTTAACCTCGTCGGCCGTGAAGTTCGTGCCGTTGTCAGTGATGTTGCTGTGGGGGACACCAAAACGGTGTACTACCCCGGATATGAAGTCTATCACCGGTCCAGATTCTGTCGTTTTAACCGGCTTGGCCTCAATCCATTTGGTGAATTTGTCCACCATGACCAATAAGTATTTGTGCTTGTGGGTTCCCCCTTTAAGGGGTCCAACCATGTCAAGCCCCCAGACCGCGAACGGCCAGGTAATGGGTATAGTTTTGAGGGCGGTGGGTGGCATATGGCTCTGATTAGCAAAGAGCTGGCAACCGACGCATCGTTGGACTAAGTCCTAAGCATCTGCCCGGGCTGTCGGCCAATAAAATCCTATACGGAAGGCCTTACCTACAAGGGCCCGGCTGCAGCGTGGTGCCCGCTAAGTCCGGCGTGAATTTCAGCCAGGAGATTCCGCCCCTCCTCTTCGGAGATACACCTTTGAAGGACTCTGGTTGTGCTTTTCTTATAAAGTTCTCCCTCATGGACCTTGTAGGCTTTAGATCGCCGAACTATGCAGCGGGCCTCATTTTGGTCTTCGGGAAGTTCCTGCCGAATTAAGTAGGCTAGGAATGGTTCTGTCCACGGGGCAATTACTGCCATTATTTCGTGAGCTGAAGGTGTTTTTTCAATGGCTGAGCCACCGATTGTGTCAGAATGGTCTGAGTTAGGTGATGCAGCTGGCTCCGGATTGTTATTTCCGGACTCCTCTTCCCATAACACGGATGGCTTAAAGAGCCGTTCCAGGAAGATGTTTGGAGGGACGGTGTCTCGTTTCGTGCCGATGCGCGCTAACACGTCTGCTGCCTGGTTATTATCCCGGGCTACATGGTGGAATTCGAGTCCTTCGAACCGAGCTGATATTTTTAGGACGGCGTTGCGGTAAGCTGCCATTTTTTTATCTTTGGCGTCAAAGTCTCCATTTACTTGGGATATTGCGAGGTTTGAATCCCCGCGCACCTCTAGGCGTTGAATTCCCATCGAGGTTTGAATCCGGAGGCCATGCAGAAGGGCCTCGTATTCGGCTGCGTTGTTGGAGTCCATGTACATTATTTGAAGTACGTATTGGATTGTGTCTCCAGTTGGGGACGTCAGGACGACGCCAGCCCCCAAGCCAGCCAACATTTTGGATCTGTCGAAATGCATGATCCAATTGGAGTATGCGCCGTACTCTTTAGGGAGTTCGGCTTCGGTCCATTCGGCGACGAAGTCAGCCAGAACCTGCGATTTTATAGCTCGCCGTGGTTTATAGGTTATGTCAAATGGTAAGAGCTCAATATCCCATTTTGCAATCCTGCCTGTTGCGTCGCGATTTTTTATAATATCGTTGAGAGGTACTTCGGAGGCCACCGTTATGGAACACTCTTGAAAGTAGTGTCGCAGCTTCCGGGATGCCATGAACACCGCATACGCTATCTTTTGATAATGTGGGTACCGGGACTTGCATGGAGTTAGAACAGTGGATACGTAGTACACTGGTTTTTGAAGAGGGAATCTGTGCCCTTCTGTCTCTCGCTCGACGACGAGTACCGCACTGACAACTTGATGTGTTGCTGCGATATATAATAACATAGGTTCGCCCAGGTTGGGTGCTGCCAGGACCGGATTTTTTGCCAGTATGGCCTTTATTTCTTCGAGTCCGGCTATGGCAGCATCCGTCCATTCGAAATGTTCGGTGCGCCGGAGGAGGCGGTAGAGGGGCAAAGCCTTTTCTCCCAAACGGGAGATGAAGCGACTTAAGGCTGCTACGCATCCGGTTAGTTTTTGTATTTGCTTGAGGTCCTTTGGAATATCCAATTGTGACAGAGCCCGGATTTTGGCCGGGTTTGCTTCAATTCCTCTACCGGATACGATGAAGCCCAAGAGCTTTCCGGCTGGTACGCCGAAGACGCATTTTTCCGGATTGAGCTTAATGTCAGATGCTCAGAGGTTGTCGAATGTCACCCTCAAGTCTTCTATTAGAGTTTCGACGTGTTTGGTCTTGAAGACCACATCGTCTATGTATGCCTCTACTGTTTTGCCTATCTGGGTAGCCAGACATGTTTGAATCATGTGCTGATATGTTGCGTCGGCGTTTTTGAGTCCGAAGGGCATTGTGTTGAAGCAGAATGGCCCATATGGAGTAATGAATGCCGTTGCGGCCTGGTCTTTTTCCGCCATCTTGATTTGATGGTATTCGGAGTATGCGTCGAGGAAGCACAATGAATCGTGCCCTGCGGTAGCATCGATGATTTGGTCGATGCGAGGGAGGGGGAAAGGGTCCTTTGGACAGGCCTTGTTAAGGTCTTTAAAATCGACGCAGAGGCGCCAGGATTTGTCCTTTTTTGGTACCATTACTAGATTGGCTAGCCAGTCCGGATGTTTTATATCTTTGATGAATCCGGCTTCTAAGAGTTTGGCTAGCTCCTCTCCCATTGCATGTCTTTCGGGTTCGAAAAATCGTCGAAGAGCTTGTTTGACCGGCTTGAATCCTTTTAGGATGTTTAGGCTGTGCTCTGCCAGCCTGCGTGGGATTCCTGGCATGTCTGAAGGGTGCCAGGCAAAAATGTCCCAATTTTCCCGAAGGAATTCTCGTAGTGCGGCTTCAACATCAGGACTTAACTGTGCCCCAATGGAGGCCGTCTTTGTGGGGTCCGTTGGATGGACCTGAAATTTGACTATTTCATCTGCTGGTTTAAAAGAGGTGGACTTGGAACTCTTATCGAGTATCACATCGTCCCTATCCACCGTGGAGCGCAGCGTAGTTAGTTCCTCTTCTGCTAGGGCTTCGGACAATGCCTCTAGGGCCAGTGCGGCTGTCTTATTTTCAGCGCGGAGTGCTGTATCTAGATCACTAGCAAGAGTGATTATCCCATTGGGTCCGGGCATTTTGAGCTTCATGTACCCGTAGTGGGGTATAGCTTGGAAGATTGTGAATGCCTCTCGCCCTAACAAAGCGTGCTATCCGCTGCCGAATGGGGCCACTTGGAACGTGACCTCCTCGGACCTGTAATTGTCCGGTGAGCTGAACACTACATCTAGTGTGATTTTTCCTGTGCAGCGTACTTCTTGACTAGGGATTATCCCTCTGAAGGTTGTGCTGCTTCGCTCGATGCGGCTCCAGTCAATATCCATTTTTTGAAGGGTTTCCTCGTAGATGAGGTTTAATCCGCTGCCGCCATCCATGAGTACCTTGGTGAGGCGAAAGCCGTCCACTGTCGGATTGAGGACCAATGCGGCTGGTGCTCTAGCTGTTCGGAATTTGGGTTCGTCGCTAGCGTTGAAGGTGATAGCCGTGTCACTCCATGGATTTGCTGTTGCTACTTGGTAGACTTTGGCGAGGCCGCGGATTGTTCGTTTTTGCATGTTATTTGATGTGAAAGTCTCGAAGACTGTTAATACCGTGTCGGTACTGCTGGGCTGTTTGCCCGGGGCTAAAAAGCCTTCACCACTTTTGGCCACCTGCCGTAGTATCCAACATGCTCGAAGGTTGTGTGTTGGAGTGGCGCCCTCCGTACTGTGGATTTTGCAGGGTCCGTTGAGCCAGCCCTCCAGTACGGTTCCATGCCCTTTAGGGGGTTTTTGCTTTTTGGTTTTTAACCCAGGTGATTGAGTATGGCGCACCCTTTTACTTCGGACTAGGGTTGTAGTCAAGGCCGGACTGTCCCAAAACCTAGCTTCGGTGTTTCTGGCACTCTCCACCGCACAGTATTTTTGTACGATGGTCGCTAGGTCGACGAAGCGTGTAACTTCGCGACGACTTATGGCGCTCATGATTCCCTTGTCCGTGCAATTTTTGCAGAGAATTAAAATCGCGCTTTCTTCACAGCAGTCCTTTATCCTGTTCATAACCAGGAGGAATCTGGCCCAATAATGATGTATTGTTTCATTGGGCTCTTGCCGTATTCGAGAGAGATCGCTTATGTTTGGGTGGGCGGGTGGAATCAAGTTCGGAACCCCGCCCGATCTGAGGCTCAAAGGCCAAGAAGTTTCGGGATTTGGAAGCTTGACCTGCTGGATGCTTTCCAAAGAATCTAGTCCGATGCCTGACTCTATGTTCAGTATTTGATTAGCGTCCGTCCCTCCGCGGGAATCCGGCTTGGAGGGATCGGAAATCCGGACATAGTTGGTTTTCAACGTAGAAGAAGGGTTGCCGCATTGTCCCTCTACCACGACAACGTGGTGGGTAGCCTGAGGAGAGTTAATCTCTCTCAGATCGGTTTTAAGCCCAATCTGATCGTAGTCTGTAGCAACTCCCAGGGCGGCGATGCGATCCAAGAGCACGTTTACAGAGGAGAGCTCAATCAGATCTAACTGCTCGGCGAATTCCGGGCTGACGTGAAGATCGCTTTTCATGACCTGAGAGGTCATCGTCGGAGCGGTGGCCGAATAGGCGGTCATAAGAAAACCTCCTAGCCAGACAGTTTGGCCGGCAGCCAAAGCTCCCTTGACGACGGTGCCGTCTTTAAAGACGGGAAAAGGCATCCTTCCTGATCGCGACGGCACAGAGGAACTCTCAATGAAAGCACCAACGTCGGTGTCAAAACCGCCGGATCTCGGGTAGGGGGTCCCAAACTATGCGTCTAGGCGGATGGTAACAGGAGACGAGGGACATGATGTTTTTACCCAGGTTCGGGCCCTCTTGATGGAGGTAAAACCCTACGTCCTGCTTGATTAATATTGATGATGTGGGTTACAAGAGTAGATCTACCACGAGATCAAGGAGGCTAAACCCTAGAAGCTAGCCTATGGTATGATTGTTGTTCGTCCTATGGACTATAGCCATCCGGTTTATATAGACACCGGAGAGGGCTAGGGTTACACAGAGTCGGTTACAAAGGTAGGAGATCTACATATCCGTATCGCCAAGCTTGCCTTCCACGCCAAGCAAAGTCCCATCCGGACACGGGACGAAGTCTTCAATCTTGTATCTTCATAGTCTTGGAGTCCGGCCGATGATGATAGTTTGGCTATCCGGACACCCCCTAGTCCAGGACTCCCTCAGACGCGCTTGTCCGAAATGTGGGGCAAGTTAGGAAAGTACCCCCACTAATTTGAGGCGAATCTTTCGGTTCAGGGGTACCATGGGCATTTCGCGTGTCGGGATTTCACAAGAGGTGGGAGTTTTCGCGCGCGTTGTAATTTTGGAATAGCAAGGCGCGGGTTGAGATGGAGGGAGTTGTCGGAGCACGACGAAAGAAAGATATATCTTAAATATTTCGGGCTAACAAGGCGCGAGTGGAAATTTCTGGACAAGCCTAGTGTGTACTGTACCAAATCAATGCGCACTACAAATGTCATTCAAAACTTTGAATTCATGTTATGTTCAATTAAAATATTTCGCTATGTGTATAATGCATGCAACCTACTACTCAAATGAACGTTTTAGTGCATTCCAAACGTATATACTACCACTTCAATATGAACTAAATTTGAATTTGTTTCTCTATTTGAATAAGATCTACAGTAATGATTGTTGTGAAGTCAAAGCATTTGAATTCGTTTCTCTATTTTAATAAGATCTACAATCATCATTATTGTCAAGTTAAACCATCATTTGTGTATTATCTTCACAGCACACCACATGATTAGTCTCGAGTTACATATGAACTATGTGTACTATATGAACTCGAACTCGATTTTTTGAATCCACTTTATTTTGATTTCAAATCACATTACATTTCTAGCTCTAGCTAGATCTTCATAATCTAAACCATGTCTCATATGTATAATGTGTTTATCACATTATGTATGGTGCCCCGGCCCCTACGCCTACAAGTATTTAGATGTGAGTTGCAAACACCACACATTACCACAAATTCAAATAAAATGTGAGGATGTTCGATATATAGTATTGTTTAGATTGTTCGATATTGAGTTGTAAGCTGCAAACACCACGCATTATCACAAATTCAAATAAAGTGTGAGATTGTTTGATGTATAGTATGGTTTAGATTGTTCAGCATTTAGCTGTGAGTTCCAAACACCATGCATTATCACATTATGGAATAACATGTGCACAGCATGTGTATCACTGCTATATTCATGCATGCAATGTTTAAAACACTCTGATCTCCTATTCAAATATATGGATCCGCTTTCATATCAAATTATGATCTTTGTTAGTCTCTTACACCCACACAATCCTCTAAACTTTGTAGCTACCACTAAATTTCTCTCGTGCATGCACACGCCCTCCTCGCCCTCCCCCTCCCTCGGCATTCTATCCACCAGGCACATTCATTTTTTTTCTTTAGGTCGTTCTCCTAGAGTCTCCACAACTCCTTTCCGACACACACCGATCGATAAACCTCTCCAGCGATGCCTGCCTACAACATACACACACACCTTCAATATCCTGCTTTATGTGTCCTTGCCTCGTGTCTCTCATACGCTCACACACACATGTAAACTCTCGCCCCTCTTTCCATCGATCTCACAACTGCACACTCCTCCCCCTATCTAGCTAGTAGCTCGGCCTCTTGCACCACCTCCTAGCTCCATTCTCTCTGTCTATCCGTCTTGTTGGGCCTTATTTGCCTCTAACAAATGGACATACACCGACCGATCTCTCGCTATACATATAGCAAGCTATGTCCTTATAACTCGTTTTTACCCACGCGTCGATCGATCTACCTCATTAGTTGTGTCTCTCCTTTCCTCCAACAAACAACAATTGATCTACCGATCTAGTTAGGTTTGCTTACCAAACACATGGCTCCCCTTCATCATCCATGGATGCATCCCGACAGATCTATCACGCACAGGCACACACAGAAACACATCCCCACTCTTATTGATAACATTGCAGTTCCACCCTCAGTTTGTCTAGTAGGCCTCTCCCACCATCTCCGAGAAGCAACTCCATCACCCATCCAGCACTCTACCCCTCTCCGTCCCTCTCTCCTCTCTCTCTCTC
>NC_057807.1:91729523-91741162 GCF_018294505.1 Triticum aestivum
GTCATGTCTCCCTGCCACACTCAAACTTGACATGTGCCCTCTAACGTTCCGGTAGGACAGTCGCCCTATATCTTTGACTTGCACACACATACAATTTCGATGGCTCTCTTCATCGATCTTGCACCCACCCACTTGATCCTCTCTTCGACTCTATCAATAGCTATGACCCCTCCCTCTCTTCTCGTGGATTGCCCGGCCCTCTATGTATGATATGGATAGGCCTCCATTTCACACACATTGCATGCACAATTTTGTTTGAGATGTCATCGACACATATTCCCACAAATAATTCATGAAATCAACCCCCCACCCCAACCCAAAACAAAAAACACTCATGAACGCGGTTTGTATCTCTCACACACACCCACGTAGGTGGGGGATGTGCACGAAGAGAAGAGGTGCATGCATGACGCACGTACTCCCGTCTCTTTCCCAACCACACCCGCGCAGGTACACGGTGGAGCTCATTTCTGTACAAAAAGGGCAGCCCACGTGGTAATTTGGCACGTGTACTGGTTGTCCACTTGGTGGAGGGAGGATCGTCTAGCACGGGTGAACAAACAAATTACGACTTGACGCGTTATGTTAAATTCAAAAAAGAGGCAAACCATGTGGGGCCTACCTTAGAGGCAAGGCTCTATACACTGGAGTACTTTTGATGTGTCCCATCAACTCGCAGAACGAGGATAAGCTTGCTTAGTACACCGTCTCCCCCGCCCACGGGCGCGGTGGCTCGCAGGATGAGGTGAAGCTTGCTCCGCCTTACGCCCACTCCCTCGCCCATGCGCGCGGTGGCTCGCAGGACAAGGAGAAAAATTTACTACTCCCTCCATTTACTCCTCGTCCCTACTACCTTGGTTATAGAGATTATATCATATTGTTTGGAATATATATGTCCTTAAGTAGATTTCAATATGAACTACTAGTACATACTCCAAACCCGGATGTATATAGACGTGTTTTAGAGTGTAGATTCACTCATTTTGCTCCGTATGTAGCACTCTCCCTCGCCCCTCGACCCTCGCCCACGTGGTGGACGTGCAACAATTCATTCGGTCTCATATAGCCAGAACGATATATACTACACTACCATTATTGCTTGACTTCTCGAAGAGGCAAAGAGCCAATCGCAAGGTTAATATTTTGGAGATGCCAAGCGCAAGGTTATAGGAGAACGAGTAGTAGGTGCCGCGTCATTTATAAATAAAGTTTTTTTTCTTCAGTGGCATGTACGCAATATGATAGGTTCATATGGAGAGAAAAGTAAACTGCTCCACTATATACATAGTCAGGACGGGCCAGCCTACATGGTTGCTTGCTGGGGTTGCTCTCTTCACACTCTCTCGCACAAAACGACTGTGGCCATATCTCTAACATCCCGGCGGATCACGTCCGCTTGGGGAAGGGGTGGATGCTTAGTGTAGATGCGGTCGCCCGTCGCCGACAGCGAAAACCCACTTTCAGCACGTCCCGATCAGGGGTCCCCGCCGTTCTCTCTCACAAAGCCGGTGAGGTTGCCTTCGTCCCTTGCTCACTGTCGCGACGTGGGCAGTTGCCGCCTCCCGCCGCCCTCCTCAAGGTTGAGCTACGTCCCTCAGGTACAACTCCCTTTACAACCGGCTTGCACCACCGCTCCAGCTGCCCACATCACTCCCTGTGGATATTTCTCTACTTATTTGCCCCGCACATACCTCTACTGGATTCTACGTACTGGATTTGTGATGATTTTATGTCTCATCAAATAGTCCCAGTAATCTTGTTCTAATCACGCTTCTTCAATTTCTTTGCCACAGGGATGCTCATCTCGATTTTGGTGAAACTGCACAAAATGATCCGATGGTCAAAAGGTTGCAAACTTCATTTATTAGGAAGCTCGAACATTGCCAACAAATTGAAGCCTGGTCAGGGTTCACGGTTCAAGGGCTAGGGACTGCATATATCTTTTTTTCTTTAGTTGCCTCTATTCCAAAATAAGTGTCAACTTTAGTAGTAGTACAACTTTGTACTAAAGTTTGCACAAAGTTGAGACACTTATTTTGGAACGGAGAGAGTACATATTTGCTATGATCTGTCAATCATTGAGATGCAATAGCATGCATGTTAGTCTCCTTTGTATTTGATGAAATGTTGCAACGGGCAACCTTGGACGCAAGATACATGTAACAGAAGCTGGAAGCTTCATAGCATTGTACAAATTTATCTCGCTGATAAATTATAGTATGTACTATACTAGTACTTCCTCCGTTCCTAAATATAAGTCTTTGTAGAGATTTCACCATGAACCACATGCGGATGTATATAGATGCATTTTAAGTGTAGATTCATTCATTTTGTTCCGTATGTAGTTCACCTAGTGGAATCTCTACAAAGACTTATCTACTAGTAATAGCTAGCCCCCACTACTAGAAATTCTCTATCCTCTCCTTGAGCCACATCATCAAAATTAATGTAGCCGTTAGATGAACTAAATCAGTCCATAATAGCCGTCTGATCTAGACGTTGAGAGGCTCCGCACTAAGCCACATGCAAGCATGCAGAAATACCGTGGCATGCATGTGAGTGGGTTTTAAATCACATCAACATGTCTGCATGCAAGCATGCACCGGTAGCATGCATGTAAGTGAGCTTTTAGGTCCCATTGACATGTCAAAAAGGAAAATATAATCCCATTATGCAGTAGGAGTTGGCTGATCTTTTTTCCTTACGTGGGATGATCTAAATGATGATGGGAGTTTATTTAGTTTGGCTACCACATTTGTCATGCGGTTATAGAGTTTTTTTAGTTCTATGAAATCGATAATTTTGCGCAGAGAGATATACGGCTGTTTCGCGGCAACGCGCGGGGACTCATCTAGTAATATTTAGGAACAGAGGGAGTATTATGTAAAGAGTTAGCTGTCGCATTGTGATAGTGTGAGGTGGGCCATGTAATCACTGAGCCTGCGTGTTTCCACTGCTCCTGCACTCCTCCGCTATAAGAATGGAGAAAATTGTAATCTAGTAGTAGTACCTCCTTTCACCGAAAGCGTGGGACATCCAGCAGTCCTACCACCTCAGTAATAAAGGCCAATGAGCCGTCAAATCACATAGACCTAGCAGTAAGTTGGACAGACGAAGCAACCATCACTCTTGCGCCAGTGCGAGGTCACGTCCGCTCTACCCAGGCATGAATGCGGGACCAATTCTTTGGAGCGGCGCTGACCGTTTCGGGCGGGAAGCGCGCGCGGGCGATGGAGGGGCTTTGGGTGGGCCAGGCTGGTCAGGAGCGGGCGTGGCAGCTGTCCGCATGTCCCTACCGGACACGCCCGGAAACGAGAGGATGCACCGACTCTCACGGCTAAAATCATACAGTACACACCATCTCTCTATAGGAGTAGGTCGACCTGTCACTCTCTCTAACACACACATGTTGTTAAACACACACACGCACACGCACGCACCTTGGTCTCGTTGCACCTTCTAACGTGACTTATTACACCTAGACAGAGGGAGTAGTAAGTATACGAGATACGGTGGCACACTGACTTAAGTCAAATACAAGTGCCCAAAATTTGTGTGCATGTTATAATAAGGATTCACTTAAAATAGTACGTGAGCGAACAGAGGGATCAATTGGACAGTGTTCCCGAGCAGTAGCGAGATGTGTGAGGTAAGATACACCACTGGCGCTTTTAATTTTTCTTATTAATTTGTTTGCTTCACCCCCTGACTGGTGGGACCCAACGTACTACGTGGAGAGAGGTAAGGTGACTAAGGCTGCATTATTTCTGAACCACTATGGATAGTCTTACCACCAAAGCCACATGACACGATTATGATTGAAATCCCAATGACTCCCACACACACACACACAAAAACACGGCATGCTTGTCACACGAATGCAGGAATGTATAAAAGGTTATTTTCCTCTCGTTGAACATAATGGGAGGGTTGTGTAGCTGGTTAGCCTGTTCACTCATCAAACTTGAGGTCTCGGGATTGATAACTACACTTGAGCATAATTTGTGCCAGGAGGATTCTTTGACTAGTCAAAATGGATGGATACAAAGCTATACGATCTCGTAGTGACTGTATAATCACCTCATCACGTATAAGCTGCAGCCTCAGCACTTGTTTTCTAGGGTTTGCACGCTTCACACTCTCTCTCCAGTATATATATACACGCTGGAGCCTTAGAACTTGTAGTTGCTCTCTTCACAGTCTCTCGCCCTCTCCAGATCTAAACAAGACTTCGTTGGCCTCTCTCTCCCCTCACTGCTGCTCAAAGAGCCAGCAGTATCCGTCCGCCGGGAAGGGAAGGAGGCTTAACGTTATCGCCGTCGACGAGGGAGGGAATCCACTACCGGCGCAGCTGCTCACTTTCACCCAGCGGTGGCGCGGGAGGGCCTCCGACCCCTTCTTCGCCGCTGTCCCGTCGCCCACCGAACCACGCCCCAAGAACCTTAAGGTATAATTTACTTACTCCACATGCATTGCTCTAGCTGCATGTATACCATGAATCTAGGACGTGGTTCAAAGAGGAAAGGAGTGGGGGAAAGTAGTGGGAAAAGTTGTATATAGCATGAATCTAGGACGTGGTTCGAAGAGGAAATGAAGGGGGAAAGTTGTATAGCATGAATCTAGGACGTGGTTCAAAGAGGAAAGGAATGGGGTAAAGTTGTGGGGAAAGTTGTATCGCATAAATCTAGGACGTGGTTCAAAGAGGAAAGGAAGGGGCGAAAGTACTAGTTCAAAAAGGAAAGGAAGGGACAAGGCTGTAGAGTTTGAGCAGGACTAGATTTGCTGCGCTCACATAGGCAAAGGTGTCTAAAGATAACAAAACTAGGACCAACACAAATATGCTCCTTGGTTGTTTGTGCTTTGTTGCAACAGACTGTGCATGACCACAATACATCGGTGGATGCACATGGTGCTGGTGCACCCACTGTCCCGTGCAACTCATTAGCTGTTGTTAATCTAAGGCCCTGTTTGGTTAAAAACTCCCTAGTCCCTACCTACTTGGTTCCACGGACTAAACATGGACTAGAGGTTATTAAATGACATGCTAAAATACCATGTTACCCCTAGTAATGAACTAATAGAGACAAGGTGCGATGCGTGGCAGGGGCAACTGTTGGAAAAAGTCCCAAAAAGACTCCCTCGGGGTCTTCTTTCTTTAGTCCCAAATGCCCACTTTTAGTCCCTAAAAGTCCCTCCTGTTTGGTTTAGATGGGACTGACACGGAGTTTTTTTAGTCCCTACACCAAAATGTCCCTGTAAACAAACACCCTCTAATAGTGCCGCTGGAAAATTGATGCAATGTCACAGTTAAAAGCAAATTACATGTTTAACAAATTTTATTGTTAATATAATCTCTATGTTAATATTAATCAATGCCACCATTTGAGAAATGCTACTGTCTTGCTTTATTTCCCATTTAGATAAGGTAGATGCTTCTTTTTGTTGGCTTCTGTGCCATCCACCGTTATTGACCACTAATTGTTTCCTTTACACCTCTGTGTAAACAAGGTTATCTACGTCACCTCGTTGACATTGTGACCTTTTGTTGCACTACACAAAACACTTTTGTTTTAAGAGTGTCCTGTGCAGTTCAACCAAAATGTCACACTGACAATGTTACTTGATTGCTTGATCTTAGTGGAACTGCACAAGAGGAGATCTTACTTCCTATCCGTGTTGGCAAATTTGGTTCAGATCTTCTTCTTGTGAGTTGTTTGAATTGCGCATCATGAGAGGTCAGTACTAGCCTTCTTTCACATGATTCTGCAGTGTGCTTTCATATATTGTGCTACTTGTACGATAATGTTGCTTGATTTTAGTGAACTACACAAATGGAGACAAGACTTCCAATCTGTATGTGCACCGTAATATCCCATTGAGGTAAGATAAGGATATTTCACAACTGTTGGCCTGTATTTTTCCACTTTCATCAGAAAATTAAGTTTAGTACTATACTTGTGCTCCCTAATTGACATGCCAAATCTTACATTGAAGGAGAAGCTTGTTTGTTATTGAACCAAGTGATTAAGGGGAAGAACAAGCGGAAGAAAAACAAAAATCAACTCCCAGTGCTGTAATGAAGCACTGGAACTGTGATGACACAAGTAATGATATAGTTTTGCATCTTAATTTATTGCTATGGCTGGAACGAGCAATTATTTTGCCACTGATTTGATGCCACTCTTAATGTAATACGTAATTATCTCTACTTGTGCAAACAGGGATCTTCTTTGAAGATACCATATATTTTAGTGGAGCTGCACAAGAAGATGTTGGAAACATTGAACTAATCGAGGAGTATATAGTAAGCATGGCCACCACCGTAGATAGCAACAGATGGTTCCAGAGAAGTGCTTCATCTGTATGCTCTACACAATAAGCCTCCTAACAAAGGTTGGTACTCGCCCACTGATTTCATCCATATGATTGAGCTTTGTCATCTCTATTGGTGTTGTGCTACTATTTAGATACTGTCATGAAAAAGTGGTATTGTCCTTGAGAAGTGCTTCATCTGTGCTGTTTTAAATATTTCCTTTCATTTTTTCGAGCAAACAGGGATGCTAGCATTTAGTAGTCCTCTTGCCTTTGCACAACAGGATCATCTTCCTCTGAAGAAGAATATGGAGTACGTGAAGTGACTAGTTCCGATTATGACAGGATGAAGAAGCCATGTTTATCTTCTCATCAGAAGGAGCAGTTGAAGGATGGTTACATTACTCCCCACAAGACCAAACTAACTTTAGCTCAGAAGGACTGACAAATCTCCATTTTCTTGCTATGATGCGCGAGTACAATGTTGTTCTAGGATTCTTTCTGGTGAGTTCCATTTTTCTAAAAGTGTGCTCTACATGGACCATGTAGGTTCCTGTTTAAACTGTTAATTCATAGTACAGTTTGCTTTATACTAATCACTTTTTTTATTTGTGCAAACAGGGGTGCTCAGCTTGATTTCAATGGGAACTGCACAAAATGTTCATGAATACATTGAATCATTCATTTCCACCACAAGAAAGGAGGTGCCGATAAGTTCAAGGCGTTGCAACATATAAGGGCGAAATCATACAAGCTATGCGCGAATTTGGTTGATTTTGGTGGAACTGCACAAAAAGAATAGGTGGTTTATTTAGCACGAGGTGCCATGTCAATGTCCGAACTGATGGCAAACCCTGCCCATTCCACAATCGTAGGCATTTGATATTTTGGAATGGGACAACCTTGTCAAATTTTGCTCATTGATTTTAGCAAGACAAGCGTTTGATATTTTCGAATGGGACACCCTTTGCTGTTAGCAGCATCGATCAATTTTTTCTTTATTCTTTAGTTGTGAAGTAAATATTGCTTCTGACATGTGAGTCACTGAGATGCATAATCATCGATTGTTTTGAATGTTCTCTATGAATTGCCAGCCCTGTGTGTTTGATTGCAATGTACATAAACTCTAAAAAGCTGCTCAAACTCTTTGTACTCCTTCTGTTCCTTTTTACATCGCACATTGTGAAAGTGCATACTTTTTTGTATAAGATTGGTCAAAGTAGAGATACTTTGTCTGCAGACAAAACTTGTATGCAGACTAGAAAGGACCGGAGGGAGTACATGTGAAACTGCTGGAAACAAGGTGATCACCCTAGGAATAATGCTAGTACGTATTGTTTTGCATGTTCATCCAATGCGAGTGATATAGGAATTCGAACTAATCGAAATAAATCCATTCATACACGGTCGGATTTCATATAAACATGCCGGATTTCATTACATTTCATACATTCTTCAACTAAAAAGGGGTGCGCTGGAGGTATAATTAATTAACCGAAGCTACCCACCTATGTCCCGCTGAGCCGAACAGAAGCTTTAGTGACTTAACTGCATGTGCAGTTGTGTAACTAACATGTGGCCTGTTGGGCCCACGTGTCAGTCAGCCAACTGCACCAGCAGTTAAGTAGAAGCAGCGTTCTTCTCCAGCGCAGCTCTCCGACTCCACGTCGCCGCCAAGAAGCTAACCGGCCGTCAATGGTCAACCCGCCTAGCTTGGCTTCAACCGGAGGGTAGCAGCGGTGGCCTTACTTGGACCCGAGCGGTGGCGACCTACCATGTTCTACTCTTCCTCGTTTTCTGTGTGGCGCGTCCTCGTTGGCAGCGGGGCAGGGCCTCAGCGGTGCCGGCGATGTCCTCTGTCTCGTTATCGGCGGGCGGTGCCTCGGCGGAGCGGTGGAAATCCTCACCCACGTTGCCGGCAGGGTGGGGCCTCGGCTGAGCCGGCGATGTCCTCTGCCTCGTTGTTGGCGGGGCGGGGCCTCGGCGGAGCCAGCGGTGTCCTCTGCCTTGTTGTTGGCATCGCGGGGCCTCGGCAGAGCAGGGCCTCATCGACGCCAATGGAGCGGGGACTCATCGGAGCTGGCATTGTCCTCTGCCTCGTCCTCGGTCTCGCCAAACATCGCCTCGCCTGCTTCATCGCCCTCTTTGCTAGCCTCTTTGGGCGGCCGCAGCCTCCGCCACCCGCATGCGGTACCGCCAGCGCTCGAGGCGGCCCTTGCGGGTGGAGCGGTACGAGTCGAGCAGCGCCTCCTGCTCCACCTACTCCGCGGGGATCTGCTCCTCCGCCTGCAGGTGCTCCTGGAGGAGATGGTGGTTGTAGGTGGCGTCAGCCTGCGCCTCCCGGAACTGCTCCTCACGCATCTGCCTCACCGTGTCCATATATTGGGCACGGGCCTTGCGGATGGTCATGGTGCAATGCACCGGCGAGGATGGCGTGGAGGAGGGTGTTGGTGCCGGATCATCGACTACCATGTTCTCCATTGGGACGTCCTCGTCCTCTGGCTGCCTGCAGGCCAGCCGGTCGGCAGCAATGGCTGCCATCTCCTTGTGGTCCGTCGTCTGCCCGTCCCGAAGAGTGCTGGAGCGCGAGGAAGCCATGGTGAGCAGTAGTGGTGTGGATAGGAGAAAGGGAACGGATGCGGATGACTGCGGCTATGGCCGGCGCAGCAATTTATATAGCAATGGTAGGCGGCGGAGGGACAGACGTGTGGCGCCGGAGTAGCCGCCTCGGCAACCATGTATCATTAATGTGGGCAGCAGATGGACGGACGGACGGCACTTGTGTCGTTTGAAGGCGGAGCAATCGCCTGCACCGGGAAGCGGTGTAGGCGGCACTGACTGTTTCGGGCAGAAAGCGCGCGCGGGCGAGGAGATGACTTTACTTGGAGAGGATGACAATGGGGACCCACCAGGGCCATAGCCTCACGTACGCAAGTGCCTCCTTATTATATATATATATATATATATATATATATAACTATAATTTATTTTGCTTCCTCCTGGTTTCCTGACATCACGGTCCCACACCATTGTCAACCTATGTACTCCCTCCTTTCCGGTTTATAGGGCTTATCTCAAAATTTTAGTTTTTCCGTTTTATAAGGCTCAATTTGGTTGTTTTGTATCATATGTTTAGATTCCAAGGTGCATTAAATCATTGCATGCAAGTATTAAGAGAAAATTGACCAATGCATGTACTTTATGCATGCATGCATTGCAATTAATGCATTGATAAACATAATTTTTTTGAGGATAACAAGAGCATTAATTAGGTGCGTTTGCAAAACTACAAAAAGTATTCCACCACTCGCCATCTACCTTGATTGGTGAGATTTTTGAATTGAGCACTATAAACCGGAAATGAAGGAGTAGTCAATAAATGAGAGAATTGCACAAGAAGCGGCCGACAGCTGGGACCAAGCAGCTCGAGCAGTATTTGTGTTTTTGAGGTGTGAGCACTGCAGAGTTTTTTGATGTTTAGCCCAGATAATATTTTTTCTCCTCTGAACAACAATGAAAACATCGCTGCAGGTATTAACTGGGCGGGCTGTGGCCCATCTAGCCCAGGCCAGATATCCAGCCCAGATATTAATTTTTTTTTCAAGCTGAAAATGGCTAGCCCAGCTATGCTTTTTTTAGGAATACCCAGGCAAGGTCAAGTTGTTATTCTCCATCCCGCTGGGCTGCAAATCTTTCCTAGGAGGGATGCATTAGGCTTAACAAGAAAATGGGCTTTAAGAAATAATAAATGTGATGTAATTATAAAAATTGGGCAGTAACTATAAAAAAATGCACCAAACATGTAATTACTTTATAAAATATATTTTTTGGACATTGAAAATTTTAATTTCATTAATTGTTGCGAGCGCAATGTTTAGTTGGATTTTTATGTAATATAAATTTATATTGAAGTTGTATTTAATCTGACTAGAAATTTCAGGATAAAAATATTTCGGATCCCATCAAAATGTGGGAAATTTTATTGAATTCTGTTTTGAACGGTTGGTTGAAATGGGTTGTACTTTTAACAAACTGTAAATGTGTTGTAGTAAATTCCATTAGAATTCAAAAATGGGTACACATTCTTACAAATCTCAAATGGGCTATAAGTTCTCTGCCACACACTTCTCGCCTTACTAAGTTGACGCGTCCCCTAAAAAAACAGAGTTGATGCGTATGCAATGCTTTGTCAACTTATAGTCAACACATGGTTCTAGCAGCAGTGGCCATTGGATGTCCATCCAACGGATGCCGTGCTTCTTCTTCAATCTCAGATATTCTAGCTTCACCCACCCAAAAAATGATTCCTCCCCCTGACATCTGGGGCGCACCGTTTTGGAAGCTAACATGTGGGCCTACTAAGTTGACGTACCAAGGGCTTTGTTAACTTAGTCAATATAAACGATTCTAGCTACAGTGACTGTACGATGTCCATCCAACGGCCGTCGTGCTTCTTCAACCTCTGGTCTTCTTGCTCCAGCCGCCCAAAGCAACGCCGGTCGTGCCGCCTGCTCCTGCCTCTTGTGGCCGGTTGTGCTGCCGCGGAGGCCTCACCACCCCCTACTACTCCCACTGCTGGCCAGGCCATCCCTCCACTCACCCACACCCCCTGTTATTCTGCGGCGATGGCAGCGCAGCCGAACCAGTGAACCCTCGTACTCCTCTCCGCGTGTGCATCCACTGTCGCGTCTTCCCCGGCTCTGCGTCATCCCCTTCCTAGGCCTAGCCTGTCACATCCCTAGCCTGGTATGACCTAGACTAGCTAGGCATGTGTGCATCATGTTTAAAATTCCATTTAATTTTGAAATGGGGATTTGTGAAACCCTCATAATCATTTTTGAAAATGACCCAAATAAAAATTTCTCCAAAAGGGTCCAAGAAAATGCTCATGTTGCTCTCTGAAAATATTGGACAGAGATAAAAATCAAACCAATATTTTTAAGAGCTCATAGGTATTTATTTTGGGCATTTGGAATTAATGCATAAATATTTGCATTGGAAATATATTAGTTATATATATTAATATATGTCCAAAAATTATGCCACCTGTTGGGGAGCTCTGGAATAATATATCTAGCTCCTGCAAAAATTGGCATAAGGTAATAAAACGATTTAATATTTTATTTAAATCAAAACAAATGTCAGAAATTAGAAAACAAAAATAAATAAAAGAAGGAGAAGCTTACCTGGGGCTCCTCCCTGCGCAGCCCAGCAGTAGCTGGCCGGCCCAGCCAGCAGGCGGCCCAGCCCGCCTCCTCCTCTGTCGTCTTCGTCCTCGACAGAGGGAGGGGAGCGTGCCCGGCGCGTGCGCGCGCCACCGCGCCACG
>NC_057807.1:91741434-91751589 GCF_018294505.1 Triticum aestivum
GTACTCTCTCACTCTCCCCCGGTTCTTCCTCTCCTCTCCCTCGCTCTCTCTCTCCCGTGTCCGAACGCACCCATCGCCGCCGTTCGCCATAGCCGCCGCCACCGGCCTCCCCTCGCCTCCCCGACACGCTCCCCAGCTCCGCCGCGACCCCCTCTACCTCCTCGTCGAGCCACGCAAGACGGAGCACCCCGTGGAGCCATCGCCGTCGCCATCCTCGCCTCCGGCCGCCGTGGGTACTCGTCGTCGATTCGGGAGCTACCGGGCATCCCCGACCTTGCCCTCGCGCTCGCTGGTCTCGCTGTGAGCCCCTCTCCGTTTCCCCTCTCTTCTCCCCCTCGTTCCCTCACCGTAGCCCTCCTCCCCACCACGGCCGAAGCCTCTCGCCGCCGTCCATGTCGCCGTCGCCGTCTCGGTCCGCCTCCGCCCAAACCGAGCCTTCCATCATGCTCCCGGTGCCACGAGGGTGCCGCCGAGCCCCTCAGGTGGCCTCCCAGAGCCCCGCAGCCCGATCCCGCTCACGCCCGAACTCCGGCCGCCGCCCAAGTGGTCACCGCCGTCGATCTAATCCATCTCCGGTGAAACGGAGGGCACCAGTGGGTGCGCGCGAGCCCCAGCTTCCAGCGCGTGCCTTCCGCTGCTCGATTGGGCGCCGGAGTGGAAATCCCGCGCCCTCCGCCGCGTTTGCTGCCGCCGGCGGCTAAACGCCGGCGTGTTAGCCCCGGTTGACCAGGGGGTTTGACCTCCCCTGGCTCAATGACAAGTGGGGCCCGTCCCTGCTAATTCGGGTTAGGATTAGTTTAAACTTAATCAACCTCTGTTAATTAACCCTAACACTGACCAGTGGGCCCCAGCGCCACTAACTCTTAATTAGGATTAAACTAACCTCTGTTAAACCCCCTGTCACTGACGTGTGGACCCCACATGTCAGGTTTGACCCCAGCCAGCCGCAGTTGACCGCTGACGTCGTGCTGACGTCATGCTGGCGCAATATATATATTTCTGGATTTAAATTAAATCAGGAAATTCCAGAATATAATTTAAACTTCAAAAATTCATAACTTTTATTCTATAACTCCAAATCAGACAAATTATATATGAAAAATGATCAGAAAAATCCAATCTATCCATCTGTACTATTTTCATGCATGATTAAACAAGTTAACTTGATGTTTAAAGCAGAACAAGGAAAAGCACTTTAAAAGGCCATGTTTGAGTTTGAAATTTGAATCTTTGATTCAAATTGGTTCAAACCCTTCTAGTTTTAGTTGCATTAGCCCAACACACTCATATTGCCATGTTTCATGCATGCATCATATTGTTGCACATTGTTTGGTGATGGTTGTGTATCGGTGTCCTTTGCGACAGGTTCTGCCTCCGAGGAGTACCGTGATTACCCTAACGAAGAACCGTATCAGTGCATCGAACCATCAGGCAAGCAACCAACCATTTGATCATATTGATACAATCCCATGTTCTCGCTCCTGCTCTCTTTTACTGCATTAAGACAACGCGTTTCAAACTGCTGTGTGCTACGGTAGTGGAACCCATTTCCTCTGCATGACCTGTCATTGCCACAGTAACTAGATGAAACCCACTAGCATGTGTAGGAGTTGTTTGAGCCATATGTATGTGTTGTTCCTCCCTTGCTATGCCTGCTATGCTTAGAGTCGTGTCAGGTCTGGTTCATCTGGGTGATGGGCTAGAGTGAAATGATTATGTCGGTAATGAGAGTGGTGTGGTGAACACGATTTGGTAAAGGTATCGATGAGAGGCCATGTAGGAGTACATGGTGGGTTGTTTCATTGAAGCCGACCTTAAGCACTGAGATCTGTATGTGTGATTTAAGATACAGCTACTACCATGCATTGGGCCCTGAAATATGACCCCACTCGACTTCTTATTCACCCTAGCTCTCTGTCCAGGAGTTGCAAGTAGTTTCTGGTGTTTGTAGCCTACTGGAGGCCGTGGATAGCGCTGACCGTAGGGGTGGGCTGTGATGCGGTAGGTACGTGGCACGGTGTACCGAATACCCGTTAGGTATCTCGGGAACCCTGTTCACATCGTTCGGGGCCATATGGGAAACCTCGGCCGGACTCCCTGCGGATGGAACCTGGATAGGCGATAAACCTGGACTAGAGGCTTAAGTGTTTAGGTAGGTCGTGGTCTACACCCACGTCGGCTTTCGCTTGAAGTCTGCCGAGCACATGTCGTGTGCAGACGCTAAGTGGTGGAAACATGTATGAAGAAGTACACCCCTGCAGGGTTATCATGATCTATTCGAATAGCCGCGTCCGCGGTAAAGGACTACTTGGTTGCCTATACAGTTCATAGATAAGTAAATGGAAACTACTAAAAGCCTCAAGATAAGTGTGAGTGCCAAGGATGGCTCTTCCGTAGGAAGACGGAGGGGGATCCTCGGTAGTGTATTGAAGTGGTGAGTAGTGGACTCGTGTGCGCAAAACCGTTTCAAGTTGAAGTATCGTAGGATAGTCTAGCTAAGAGTCAAAGCTGGCTTGCTGCAATAACTCCACCAACCCTTCTTGATAATATGCATGTATGTAGGATCTGATGTAAGTCTTGCTGAGTACCTTTGTACTCATGTTGCTATAAATTACATTTTACAGAAGACGCTGCAACCCCTTCTGATGGGTTCTACGTAGACGTTGACATCAACGAGTAGGCTAAAGGCCCAGGTGGTGACCCTGAGCTTGTGAAGGACCACGTAGTATAGCTAGGCTTTCCAAGCCTCTTTTATTTTACTAGTTGTCTGTACTCAGACAAGTTACTTCCGTTGTTGGTTTGTATGACTGTATGACTTGAATGCTGGGTCGTGAGACCCGTACCTTTGTGTATGTTATGTATGGCTCCCTGAGCCTTAAATAAAGTACTTGTGTCGTAGAGTCATGTTGTGATGCTTCGTTGTAATTGCACATATCGAGCATATTGTGTGTATGATTGAAATGCTTGGTATGTGTGGGATCTGACTATCTAGTTGTTTATCTTTAGTAGCCTCTCTTACCGGGAAATGTCTCCTAGTGTTACCGCTGAGCCATGGTAGCTTGCTACTGCTCTGGAACACTTAGGCTGGCCGGCATGTGTCCTTCTTCGTTCCTGTGTCTGTCCCTTTGGGGAAATGTCACGCATTGAGTACCGGAGTCATGTTAGCCCGCTACAGCCCGGTTTACCGGAGTCCTGCTAGCCCAGTGCTACAGCCCGGACCCACTTGCTGATGACCGACACGTTCGAAGCTGGGTCATGGATGCCTGTCCCTGTAAATCTGTGCCACTTTGGGTTTACGACTAGTCATGTCAGCCCGGGCTCCTTATCATATGGATGCTAGCGACACTATCATATACGTGAGCCAAAAGGCGCAAACGGTCCCGGGCAAAGGTAAGGCGACACCCGTGGGGATACCGTGCGTGAGGCCGCAAAGTGATATGAGGTGTTACCGGCTAGATCAATGTGACATCGAGTCGGGGTCCTGACAGCGTTGGTATCAGAGCCGGACTGCCTGTAGGTTCTCCAAGCCAAACTGGTCGATGTTGAGTCTAGAAGTTCTTTAGTTATATGTAGGGGAATTGTTTGTGGGTTGGAACGTAAGGCTCTTTTTACTCCTTTATCTTATGACATTCTGATCTGAGTCAGTCTATTCTTCCACCGGGGGTTAAGGAATTAGGATCTATTCTCTCTATCAGGATCACGTGTTACTAAGCAGTAGTACCTTATAGGTTGGATGGATACAAGCCTAGTTCAATTCTATTACCACATTATGTTGCTAGGATGGACTCAGAACCTTGATATGATGATGTTGAGTGTGTATGAAATCCTTTGTCAAATGTCTCAAAATCCTTCTTGAGCATTTACAGCTGTTATGCTGCCGAAATTTTGCTAGAAATTCTAATGCCTTTGCATTATGATTGTGCTTTCAGATGGCCACTCGCGACCTCAATCAAGTGGTTCGCCTGACTCGATGCCTAGATGTACCCGGCCATACTGCCATGTTGGTTAGGATAATGACTGAGGCTGGATACCGCTGGTATCCTGAGTACACGGTCGAAGAGCAATTCCGAGACTTTAATCAAAGCCAGCATCTCTGCACTGTCAGGATATTTCCATCTTATCCTGGGTCCACCGAGCCCCTTCACTGCTCCTATGGACTCGGGGTTACTATTGAGATGGCTGTGCAGGACGCCGCCTACTCTATGATGACCATCATGCGAGTCAGATCTGGACTATTTCGGGACTCTGATTTCCAGTATATGCCAGGATCACTTCCGGGAGCACAAGGGTATCTCCAGGCTATCTATGATGACCCCACCCAGGAGGATTCACGGACTCGCACCACTGCTGAGATGCTCGAGGATAAGGACCGTGAAAATCAGGCCTTGAGGTTAGAGCTCTTCAATACCCGTGCTGACCACTGGGCCACATTGACTCGGTTCACACCGGCGGTGCAAGCTGGATATTCGGATATGCGCGATCTCTATCCTGTGAGATCTGCTCTGCCAGACGTGATGGGTTGGCGTGATGTAGGAGGCATCACCCCACCTCGCGGTCCCCGCAGGCCACCGTCTGTTGGTCCAAGACCTCATCCTAGTCCCTATGGTCCACAAGCTCCGCGAGATCGTCTGTTTCCGGATGATCATGTTGAGCTTCCAGGCTATGGAGGTGACTTCTACGAGGACTACTACGGATCGGTCTGAGTTAGTGGTAGTATCACTAGTTCGCACTATCTGTGTCGTCTATCGTCCCGCGTGACTCGTGGGATATGACCTAGTTTGTACTCTTTCCGGAGGTGTAGAAAAATAATGTATAGGAGCTTGGGATGCCTCCGATGAGATGTAATCCTCTTTTCACCGTAATAGTACTTTGTTTGGTCTTGTACTAAACCCTGTATGGTGTGTATGACGATGGAATAAAGAAGCAGTTTCTGTATCTACCATGTCATACGGATGATCATCTTGCATTTCGAGTTATTCCTTACATTTTATATCCTATGTCGGAATTTTATCATTCTGACTAAATCATTGTTTTGTTTACCTAGGATGGTCAACATGCGCACTAACCCTGCTCCTCAAGAGCAGGCCGAAGGCAGTGAAGTTAGGGATGTAAATCTGCCTCATCCTCCTTCCCTAGCCGAGGTTATGATGGAAGTTGAGAGAAACAAGCGGGAGACCAACCGTTTGTTGGAGCGTATTGAACAGAACACAGCACACCATCAGAGGACTAACGTGGTGTCACTCAGTGATTTTATCAAATTACATCCACCCACGTTCCACCACTCCGTCGAGCCTCTCGACGCTGATGACTGGCTTCGCAGTATCTCTCACAAACTGCGTTCCGCGCTGGTAGCGGAGGCTGACAAGGTCACCTTTGCTGCATATCATCTTGAAGGCCCCGCCAGTCTATGGTGGGAGAATTATGGAGCTATGCGCCCAGCGGGCCATGTCACTACTTGCGCTGAATTCAGCGAGGCTTTCCGTGAACATCACATTCCGGAGGGTCTCATGGACCATAAACGTGAGGAATTTTGCAATTTCACCCAAGGCCGACTCTCTGTGGATGCTTACAGCAGGGAGTTTGGTAACCTCGCACGATATGCAACTGAGGAAGTGTCTACTGATGCCAAGAAGCAAGCAAGGTTCCGTAAGGGACTTAGTCCTGAGCTTCGCCGCGACCTCCGTCTGCATGAGTGCACATCTTTTCAGAAACTTGTTAACAAAGCCATTAGTGCTGAAACTGGTCAGACTGATTATGACGCAACACGCAAGCATGGCCGTGACATGGGTTCCTCATCCGGTGCTGGTCCTCAGAAGCGCCGTGTGTGGGTGCCCAACACCGCCCTGCCACCCAGGTTCACACCGAGGCCATCTTTCCAGGCGCCTCGCCCTGTTCAACAGTCTGCTCCAGCCAAGCCCTATGGGGGTCCAACCAACAATGCTCCTCCACGTACCAGTTCCGTAACTTGTTTCAAGTGTGGGGAATCTGGCCACTATATGCGTGAGTGTCCCCAGACCAACCCCAACCAGTCTGCCAAAGCTGTTGGCCGTGGCAAGCCGACAGGGAAAGTGTTCCACGCCAAGCCGGCCACCGCCTCACGTGGCCATGTCAACTGTATCTCTGCCGAAGAAGCTCAAGAGGATCCCAACGTCGTTCTCGGTACGCTCCTTGTTAATTGCCACCCGGCATCTGTTCTTTTCGATACAGGAGCCTCTCATTCTTTTATATCCGAAAATTATGCTCGTTTGCATAACGTCGCATTCGGTGATATGCCAACCTCTATGGTAATTCAAACTCCGGGATCCAAATGGCAAACTTCTAGAGTAAGCCATGGAAATGAAATCCAAGTCGACAGACTTGTTTTCCTCGCGTCTTTGATAGCCCTTAAATCTTCAGATATTAATATCATTCTGGGTATGGACTGGATGTCGGCTCATCATGCCCAAATTGATTGCTTCTCTAGGACTGTTCAACTCACCCATCCTTCGGGGAAGATAGTCAATGTCTTGACCCGAATAGCCAAGCGACAATTATATTCTCTTAAGCCAGCCCTTTGCCAGATCTTGAGGACGTTCCGGTAGTCCGTGACTTCCCGGATGTCTTCCCAGAGGAATTGCCAGGTGTTCCACCTGACAGGGATGTTGAGTTCGTAATAGACCTCATTCCAGGAACCGTTCGGATTGCTAGAAGACCCTATAAGATGGCACCACTAGAACTAGCCGAGCTTAAGAAACAACTCGATGAGTCCTTGAAAAAGGGTTTCATCCGCCCTAGTTCATCTCCGTGGGCTTGCCCCGTCCTATTCGTCAAGAAGAAGGATGGTACGGACCGGATGGTTGTAGATTATCGACCTGTCAATTTGGTCACAATCAAGAACAAATATCCGCTCCCCAGGATCAATGACCTGTATGATCAGCTCGCTGGATCCTCAGTCTTCTCCAAGATGGATTTGAGGTTGGGCTACCATCAAATCAAAATCAGAAACGGGGACATTCCTAAAACGGCCTTTGTTACTCGTTATGGCCAATACGAGTACACCGTCATGTCCTTCAGTTTAACCAACGCTCCAGCCACCTTTTCTCGGTTAATGAACTCAATCTTCATGGAGTATTTGGATAAATTCGTCATGGTTTACCTCGATGATATACTCATCTACTCCAAGAACAAGGAAGAACATGCCGAACATCTAAGGCTAGTGTTGAAGAAACTTCGAGAGCATCGCCTTTATGCCAAATTTTCTAAATGTGAATTCTGGTTGTCAGAAGTGACCTATCTGGGTCATGTAATATCTGGTAAGGTATTTCTGTTAACCCTGAGCGAGTTCAAGCCGTCCTTAATTGGACTCCACCTGAATCGGTCAAGCAAGTTCGGAGTTTTCTGGGCTTAGCAAGCTATTGCCGTCGCTTTGTCGAAAACTTCTCCAAAGTTGCTAAACCTCTAACCGAACTCCTCAAGAAAGATAAGAAGTTCGAATGGACTCCACAATGTGAGCACAGCTTTCAGGAACTGAAAAGACGCCTGACTTCTGCTCCCGTACTGGTACCACCAGACTTCTCTAAGGACTTTGTTATCTACTGCGACGCCTCGCGACAAGGACTAGGCTGTATTCTCATGCAAGATCGACACGTAATTGCTTACGCTTCACGGCAATTGCACCCACATGAGGAGAATTATCCTACTCATGATTTAGAGCTTGCAGCCGTAGTCTATGCACTCAAGACCTGGCGACATTACCTCCTCGGTAACCGTTGCGAAATATTCACTGATCACCAAAGTCTGAAGTACATTTTCACCCAACCGGATTTGAATCTCAGGCAAAGACGTTGGGTCGAGTTGATCACAGATTTCGACTTAGGAATAACTTACACCCCAGGGAAAGCCAACGTCATGGCTGATGCACTAAGTCGTAAATCTTATTGTAACAACCTGATGTTACAACAAAGTCAACCGCTTCTCCATGAGGAATTTCGTAAGCTTAACCTTCACATTGTTCCTCAAGGATTTCTTTCCACCTTGGTGGCGAAACCTACTCTTACGGATCAAATCATCGCTGCCCAGAAGCGAGATAAGGGAATATCTAAAATCAAGGAGAACATTGCTAGTGGAGGTGCTAGTTGTTTCTCCACAAATGCTCATGGTGTTGTATACTTTGAGAACCGTTTAGTGGTTCCCAAGAACCAGCATCTACGGCAGTTGATCCTTAAGGAGGCTCATGAACCTCCTCTCACCATTCATCCCGGTAGTACTAAGATGTATCAGGACCTACGCCAGAGGTTCTGGTGGACTAGGATGAAGAGAGAAATTGCTCAGTATATTGCTAATTGCGACGTCTGTCGCCGTGTAAAAGCAGAGCATCAACGGCCTGCTGGCACCCTCCAACCCTTAGTTATTCCTGAATGGAAATGGGATAAAATTGGTATGGATTTCATTACCGGGTTTCCCAGGACCAAGAGAGGGAATAATGCTATTTTCGTCGTTGTCGATCGTCTTTCCAAAGTAGCCCATTTCCTACCTGTTCGTGAGAGTATAACCGCTAGTCAGCTGGCAGACTTATACATCTCCCGAATAGTGTCTCTCCATGGTGTTCCTTTGGAAATTAACTCGGATCGAGGAAGTCTTTTCACCTCTCGATTTTGGGAAAGTTTCCAAAACGCTATGGGAACCCGTCTCTCCTTTAGCACTGCTTTCCACCCTCAGTCGAGTGGTCAAGTGGAACGCGTCAACCAGATTCTAGAAGACATGCTTCGAGCCTCTTTTATCTCATTCGGAATGGATTGGGAGAAGTGCCTTCCATTTGCCGAATTCGCTTACAACAACAGCTATCAATCTAGCTTGGGTAAAGCCCCTTTTGAAGTTCTCTATGGACGACGGTGTCGAACACCCCTTAACTGGTCAGAGACCGGGGAAAGACAATTCTTTGGCCCGGATATGATTCAGGAAGCAGAAGAACAAGTTCGTATCGTTCGTGAAAAGTTGAAAACAGCCCAATCTCGTCAAAAGAGTCAATATGACCGAAAACATAAGGCTATGACTTTCGAGGTTGACGAGAAGGCTTACCTTCGGGTCACCCCTCTGAAGGGAACCCATCGTTTCGGTATTAAAGGCAAATTGGCTCCTCGTTACATTGGACCTTTTCGCATTCTCGCCAAACGAGGAGAAGTTGCCTACCAATTGGAACTACCCCCACATCTTTCTCGAGTTCATGATGTCTTCCACGTCTCTCAACTCAGGCGTTGCTTCTCGGATCCTATCCGCGGAGTGGACCATGAAACGCTTGATCTCCAAGATAACCTCACATACCGAGAGTACCCGGTTCGCATTCTTGATCAAGCAGAGCGTGTTACTCGACGTCAGAACATCAAGTTTCTCAAAGTTCAGTGGTCTCATCATTCCGAGAGGGAAGCTACTTGGGAGCGAGAAGATCGTCTTCGACTGGAGTACCCCGCTTTCTTTCCGTCAACCCTTGAATCTCGGGACGAGATTTTTTCAAGTGGGGGCGAGTTGTCACATCCCTAGCCTGGTATGACCTAGACTAGCTAGGCATGTGTGCATCATGTTTAAAATTCCATTTAATTTTGAAATGGGGATTTGTGAAACCCTCAGAATCATTTTTGAAAATGACCCAAATAAAAATTTCTCCAAAAGGGTCCAAGAAAATGCTCATGTTGCTCTCTGAAAATATTGGACAGAGATAAAAATCAAACCAATATTTTTAAGAGCTCATAGGTATTTATTTTGGGCATTTGGAATTAATGCATAAATATTTGCATTGGAAATATATTAGTTATATATATTAATGTATGTCCAAAAATTATGCCACCTGTTGGGGAGCTCTGGAATAATATATCTAGCTCCTGCAAAAATTGGCATAAGGTAATAAAATGATTTAATATTTTATTTAAATCAAAACAAATGTCAGAAATTAGAAAACAAAAATAAATAAAAGAAAGAGAAGCTTACCTGGGGCTCCTCCCTGCGCAGCCCAGCAGTAGCCGGCCGGCCCAGCTAGCAGGCGGCCCAGCCCGCCTCCTCCTCTGTCGTCTTCGTCCTCGACAGAGGGAGGGGAGCGTGCCCGGCGCGCGCGCGCGCCACCGTGCCACGCCACCAGCTCGCCTGCCTGCCTGCCTCTACCCTCCTCGTCTGGATGCCCTGGAA
>NC_057807.1:91751691-91766510 GCF_018294505.1 Triticum aestivum
TGTCCGAACGCACCCATCGCCGCCGTTCGCCATAGCCGCCGCCACCGGCCTCCCCTCGCCTCCCCGACATGCTCCCCAGCTCCGCCGCGACCCCCTCTACCTCCTCGTTGAGCCACGCAAGACGGAGCACCCCGTGGATCCATCGCCGTCGCCATCCTCGCCTCCGGCCGCTGTGGGTACTCGCCGTCGATTCGGGAGCTACCGGGCATCCCCGACCTCGCCCTCGCACTCGCTGGTCTCACTGTGAGCCCCTCTCCGTTTCCCCTCTCTTCTCCCCCTCGTTCCCTCACCGTAGCCCTCCTCCCCACCACGGCCGAAGCCTCTCGCCGCCGTCCATGTTGCCGTCGTCGTCTCGGTCCGCCTCCGCCCAAACCGAGCCTTCCATCGTTCTCCCGGTGCCACGAGGGTGCCGCCGAGCCCCTCAGGTGGCCTCCCAGTGCCCCGCATCCCGATCCCGCTCGCGCCCGAACTCCGGCCGCCGCCCAAGTGGTCGCCGCCGTCGATCTAAGCCATCTCCGGTGAAACGGAGGGCACCAGTGGGTGCACGCGAGCCCCAGCTTCCCGCGCGTGCCTTCCGCTGCTCGATTGGGCGCCGGAGTGGAAATCTCGCGCCCTCCGGCGCGTTTGCTGCCGCCGGCGGCTAAACGCCGGCGTGTTAGCCCCGGTTGACCAGGGGGTTTGACCTCCCCTGGCTCAATGACAAGTGGGGCCTGTCCTTGCTAATTCGGGTTAGGATTAGTTTAAACTTAATCAACCTCTGTTAATTAACCCTGACACTGACCAGTGGGCCCCAGCGCCACTAACTCTTAATTAGGATTAAACTAACCTCTGTTAAACCCCCCTGTCACTGACGTGTGGACCCCACACGTCAGGTTTGACCCCAGCCAGCCGCAGTTGACCGCTAACGTCGTGCTGACGTCATGCTGGCGCAATATATATATTTCTGGATTTAAATTAAATCAGGAAATTCCAGAATATAATTTAAACTTCAAAAATTCATAACTTTTATTCTGTAACTCCAAATCAGACAAATTATATATGAAAAATGATCAGAAAAATCCAATCTATCCATCTGTACTATTTTCATGCATGATTAAACAAGTTAACTTGATGTTTAAAGCAGAACAAGGAAAAGCACTTTAAAAGGCCATGTTTGAGTTTGAAATTTGAATCTTTGATTCAAATTGGTTCAAACCCTTCTGGTTTTAGTTGCATTAGCCCAACACACTCATATTGCCATGTTTCATGCATGCATCATATTGTTGCACATTGTTTGGTGATGGTTGTGTATCGGTGTCCTTTGCGACAGGTTCTGCCTCCAAGGAGTACCATGATTACCCTAACGAAGAACCGTATCAGTGCATCGAACCATCAGGCAAGCAACCAACCATTTGATCATATC
This sequence comes from Triticum aestivum, assembly GCF_018294505.1. Taxonomy (NCBI): domain Eukaryota; kingdom Viridiplantae; phylum Streptophyta; class Magnoliopsida; order Poales; family Poaceae; genus Triticum; species Triticum aestivum. Next base: position 91,753,094 of record NC_057807.1, read on the forward strand.
GATACAATCCCATGTTCTCGCTCCTGCTCTCTTTTACTGCATTAAGACAACGCGTTTCAAACTGCTGTGTGCTACGGTAGTTGAACCCATTTCCTCTGCATGACCTGTCATTGCCACAGTAACTAGATGAAACCCACTAGCATGTGTAGGAGTTGTTTGAGCCATATGTATGTGTTGTTCCTACCTTGCTATGCCTGCTATGCTTAGAGTCGTGTCAGGTCTGGTTCATCTGGGTGATGGGCTAGAGTGAAATGATTATGTCGGTAATGAGAGTGGTGTGGTGAACACGATTTGGTAAAGGTATCGATGAGAGGCCATGTAGGAGTACATGGTGGGTTGTTTCATTGAAGCCGACCTTAAGCACTGAGATCTGTATGTGTGATTTAAGATACAGCTACTACCATGCATTGGGCCCTGAAATATGACCCCACTCGACTTCTTATTCACCCTAGCTCTCTGTCCAGGAGTTGCAAGTAGTTTCTGGTGTTTGTAGCCTACTAGAGGCCGTGGACAGCGCTGACCGTAGGGGTGGGCTGTGATGCGGTAGGTACGTGGCACGGTGTACCGAATACCCGTTAGGTATCTCGGGAACCCTGTTCACATCGTTCGGGGCCATATGGGAAACCTCGGCCGGACTCCCTGCGGATGGAACCTGGATAGGCGATAAACCTGGACTAGAGGCTTAAGTGTTTAGGTAGGTCGTGGTCTACACCCACGTCGGCTTTCGCTTGAAGTCTGCCGAGCACATGTCGTGTGCAGACGCTAAGTGGTGGAAACATGTATGAAGAAGTACACCCCTGCAGGGTTATCATGATCTATTCGAATAGCCGCGTCCGCGGTAAAGGACTACTTGGTTGCCTATACAGTTCATAGATAAGTAAATGGAAACTACTAAAAGCCTCAAGATAAGTGTGAGTGCCAAGGATGGCTCTTCCGTAGGAAGACGGAGGGGGATCCTCGGTAGTGTATTGAAGTGGTGAGTAGTGGACTCGTGTGCGCAAAACCGTTTCAAGTTGAAGTATCGTAGGATAGTCTAGCTAAGAGTCAAAGCTGGCTTGCTGCAATAACTCCACCAACCCTTCTTGATAATATGCATGTATGTAGGATCTGATGTAAGTCTTGCTGAGTACCTTTGTACTCATGTTGCTATAAATTACATTTTACAGAAGACGCTGCAACCCCTTCTGATGGGTTCTACGTAGACGTTGACATCAACGAGTAGGCTAAAGGCCCAGGTGGTGACCCTGAGCTTGTGAAGGACCACGTAGTATAGCTAGGCTTTCCAAGCCTCTTTTATTTTACTAGTTGTCTGTACTCAGACAAGTTACTTCCGTTGTTGGTTTGTATGACTGTATGACTTGAATGCTGGGTCGTGAGACCCGTACCTTTGTGTATGTTATGTATGGCTCCCTGAGCCTTAAATAAAGTACTTGTGTCGTAGAGTCATGTTGTGATGCTTCGTTGTAATTGCACATATCGAGCATATTGTGTGTATGATTGAAATGCTTGGTATGTGTGGGATCTGACTATCTAGTTGTTTATCTTTAGTAGCCTCTCTTACCGGGAAATGTCTCCTAGTGTTACCGTTGAGCCATGGTAGCTTGCTACTGCTCTGGAACACTTAGGCTGGCCGGCATGTGTCCTTCTTCGTTCCTGTGTCTGTCCCTTTGGGGAAATGTCACGCATTGAGTACCGGAGTCATGTTAGCCCGCTACAGCCCGGTTTACCGGAGTCCTGCTAGCCCAGTGCTACAGCCCGGACCCACTTGCTGATGACCGACACGTTCGAAGCTGGGTCATGGATGCCTGTCCCTGTAAATCTGTGCCACTTTGGGTTTACGACTAGTCATGTCAGCCCGGGCTCCTTATCATATGGATGCTAGCGACACTATCATATACGTGAGACAAAAGGCGCAAACGGTCCCGGGCAAAGGTAAGGCGACACCCGTGGGGATACCGTGCGTGAGGCCGCAAAGTGATATGAGGTGTTACCGGCTAGATCAATGTGACATCGAGTCGGGGTCCTGACAGCGTTGGTATCAGAGCCGGACTGCCTGTAGGTTCTCCAAGCCAAACTGGTCGATGTTGAGTCTAGAAGTTCTTTAGTTATATGTAGGGGAATTGTTTGTGGGTTGGAACGTAAGGCTCTTTTTACTCCTTTATCTTATGACATTCTGATCTGAGTCAGTCTATTCTTCCACCGGGGGTTAAGGAATTAGGATTTATTCTCTCTATCAGGATCACGTGTTACTAAGCAGTAGTACCTTATAGGTTGGATGGATACAAGCCTAGTTCAATTCTATTACCACATTATGTTGCTAGGATGGACTCAGAACCTTGATATGATGATGTTGAGTGTGTATGAAATCCTTTGTCAAATGTCTCAAAATCCTTCTTGAGCATTTACAGCTGTTATGCTGCCGAAATTTTGCTAGAAATTCTAATGCCTTTGCATTATGATTGTGCTTTCAGATGGCCACTCGCGACCTCAATCAAGTGGTTCGCCTGACTCGATGCCTAGATGTACCCGGCCATACTGCCATGTTGGTCAGGGTAATGACTGAGGCTGGATACCGCTGGTATCCTGAGTACACGGTCGAAGAGCAATTCCGAGACTTTAATCAAAGCCAGTATCTCTGCACTGTCAGGATATTTCCATCTTATCCTGGGTCCACCGAGCCCCTTCACTGCTCCTATGGACTCGGGGTTACTATTGAGATGGCTGTGCAGGACGCCGCCTACTCTATGATGACCATCATGCGAGTCAGATCTGGACTATTTCGGGACTCTGATTTCCAGTATATGCCAGGATCACTTCCGGGAGCCATGGTAGCTTGCTACTGCTCTGGAACACTTAGGCTGGCCGGCATGTGTCCTTCTTCGTTCCTGTGTCTGTCCCTTCGGGGAAATGTCACGCATTGAGTACCGGAGTCCTGTTAGCCCGCTACAGCCCAGTTTACCGGAGTCCTGCTAGCCCAGTGCTACAGCCCGGACCCACTTGCTGATGACCGACACGTTCGAAGCTGGGTCATGGATGCCTGTCCCTGTAAATCTGTGCCACTTTGGGTTTACGACTAGTCATGTCAGCCCGGGCTCCTTATCATATGGATGCTAGCGACACTATCATATACGTGAGCCAAAAGGCGCAAACGGTCCCGGGAAAAGGTAAGGCGACACCCGTGGGGATACCGTGCGTGAGGCCGCAAAGTGATATGAGGTGTTACCGGCTAGATCAATGTGACATCGAGTCGGGGTCCTGACATCGCCATCGTCCACCGTCGTGGTGCTCTCGGCGCAGCATCGTCAATGTGGTCAAGGAACGACTTCCATCGAACGTGGACTGTACGTGGAGAGGCTGACAGTTGGGTCCACGGCAGCCGCAAGGAAGTGCCTCCTTATTACGTGCAAAATAATTATTCTTCCACCTAACAGTGGGGACCCACCAGACGGGCCACCATATTTCGCGAAAAAAATGATTCGCCCCCTGACTGCTGGGACCCACCAGCTACATCTTCACACACAAGGAAGTGCATCCGGAAAAAATCGATTCGCCCCCCTAACTGCTGGGACCCACCAGCTACATCTTCGCACGCAAGGAAGTGCGTCCAGGAAAAAACGATTCCCCCCCCCCCTGACTGCTGGGACCCACCAGCTACACCTTCGTGTTGGGGAACGTAGCAGAAATTCAAAATTTCCCTACGAGTCACCAAGATCTATCTATGGAGAAACTAGCAACGAGAGAGAGGAGAATGCATCTACATACCCTTGTAGATCGCTAAGCGGAAGCGTTCAAGAGAACGGGGTTGAAGGAGTCGTACTCGTCGTGATCCAAATCACCGGAGATCCTAGTGCCGAACGGACGGCACCTCCACGTTCAACACACGTACAGCCCGGTGACGTCTCCCATGCCTTAATCAAGCAAGGAGAGAGGGAGAGGTTGGGGAAGACTCCGTCCAGCAGCAGCACAACGGCATGGTGGTGATGGAGGAGCGTGGTAATCCAGCAGGGCGTCGCCAAGCACCGCGAGAGACAAGGAGAAAGAGAGGTAGGGTTGCGCCAGGGAGAGGTGGAAACTCTTGTGTATGGCAGCCCCAATACCTCAAGTATATATAGGGGGAGAGGGAGGGGGCTGCGCCCCCTCTAAGGTTCCCATCCCAAGGGATGCGGCAGCCCCCAAACCCATCTAGGGTGGCGGCCAAGGGGGGAGAGGGGGAAACTTGCCCCCCAAGCAAGGTGGGGCGCCCCCTCCCCAAACCCTAGGCACCTTGGGCCTTGGTGGGGGGCGCACCAGCCCACCTGGGGATGGTCCCCTCCCACATTTGGCCCATGCTGCCCTCTGGTGCCGGTGGCCCCACTTGGTGGACCCCCGGGACCCTCCCGGTGGCCCCGGTACCTTACCGATAGCACCCGAAACTTTTCCGCTGACCAAAACAAGACTTCCCACATATAAATCTTTACCTCCGGACCATTCCGGAACTCCTCGTGACGTCCGGGATCTCATCCAGCACTCCGAACAACATTCGGTAACCACGTATATCCATTCCCTATAACCCTAGCGTCATCAAACCTTAAGTGTCTAGACCCTACGGGTTCGGGAACCATGCAGACATGACCGAGATGTTCTCCGGTCAATAACCAACAGCGGGATCTGGATACCCATGTTGGATCCCACATGTTCCACGATGATCTCATCGGATGAACCACGACATCAAGGACTCAATCAATCTTGTATACAATTCCCTTTGTCTAGCGGTATTGTACTTGCCCGAGATTCGATCGTCGGTATGCCGATACCTTGTTCAATCTCGTTACCGGCAAGTCTCTTTACTCGTTCCATAACACATCATCCCGTGATCAACCCCTTGGTCACATTGTGCACATCATGATGATGTCCTACCAAGTGGGCCCAGAGATACCTCTCCGTTACACGGAGTGACAAATCCCAATCTCGATTCGTGCCAACCCAACAGACACTTTTGGAGATACCCGTAGTGCACCTTTATAGCCACCCAGTTATGTTGTGACGTTTGGTACACCCAAAGCATTCCTACGGTATCCGGGAGTTGCACAATCTCATGGTCTAAGGAAATGATACTTGACATTAGAAAAGCTTTAGCATACGAACTACACGATCTTTGTGCTAGGCTTAGGATTGGGTCTTGTCCATCACATCATTCTCCTAATGATGTGATCCCGTTATCAATGACATCCAATGTCCATGGTCAGGAAAACGTAACCATCTATTGATCAACGAGCTAGTCAACTAGAGGCTTACTAGGGACATGGTGTTGTCTATGTACCCACACATGTATCTGAGTTTCCTATCAATACAATTATAGCATGGATAATAAACGATTATCATGAACAAGGAAATATAATAATAATAACTAATTTATTCTTGCCTCTAGGGCATATTTCCAACAGTCTCCCACTTGCACTAGAGTCAATAATCTAGTTCACATCGCGATGTGATTAACACTGATAGGTCACATCGCCATGTGACCAACATCCAAAGAGTTTACTAGTGTCACTAAACTAGTTCACATCACCATGTGATTAAGACTCAATGAGTTCTGGGGTTTGATCATGTTTTGCTTGTGAGAGAGGTTTTAGTCAACGGGTCTGCATCATTCAGATCCGTATGTATTTCGCAATTCTCTGTGTCATATTGTAAATGCTGCTTCCACGCTCCACTTGGAGCTATTCCAAATGGTTGCCCCACTATACGTATCCGGTTTGCTACTCAGAGTTATTCCGATAGGTGTTAAAACTTGCATTGACGTAACCCTTTACACCAAACTCTTTATCAGCTCCATAATCGAGAAACATGTCCTTATTTACTCCAAGGACAATTTTTGACCGCTGTCCAATGATCCGTTCATGGATCATTCTTGTACCCCTTGACTGACTCATGGCAAGGCACACTTCTGGTGCGGTACACGGCATAGCATACTATAGAGCCTACGTCTGAAGCATAGGGGACGACCTTCGTCCTTTCTCTCTCTTCTGCCGTGGTCGAGCTTTAACTCTTAACTTCATACCTTACAACTCAGGCAAGAACTCCTTCTTTGACTGATCCATCTTGAACACCTTCAAGATCATGTCAAGGTATGTGCTCATTTGAAAGTACCATTTAGCATTTTTTATCTATCCTCATAGATGTTGATGCTCAATGTTCAAGAAGCTTAATCCAGGTTTTCTATTGAAAAACACTTTTCAAATTTCCCTATATGCTTTCCAGAAACTATACATCATTTCTGATCAACAATATGTCAACAACATATACTTATCAGAAATTCTATAGTGCTCCCACTCACTTCTTTGGAAATACAAATTTCTCATAAACTTTGTATAAACCCAAAATCTATGATCATCTCATCAAAGATCACATTCCAACTCCGAGATGCTTACTCTAGTCCTTAGAAGGATCGCTGGAGCTAGCATACCTTTTAGCATCCTTAGGATCGACAAACCTTTCTGATTGTATCGCATACAACCTTTCCTTACGAAAACTGGTAAGGAAACTCGTTTTGACATCCATTTGGCAGATTTCATAAATGCAGCTAATGCTAACATGATCCCGACGGACTTAAGCATCACTACGGATGAGAAAATTTCATCGTAGTCAACTTCCTTGAACTTGTGAAAAACTCTTCGCCACAAGTCGAGCTTCACAGACAGTGACATTACCGTCCACGTCCATCTTCTTCTTAAAGATCCATTTATCTCAATGGCTTGCCGATCATCGGGCAAGTCCACCAAAGTCCATGCTTTGTTCTGATACATGGATCCTATCTCGGATTTCATGGCTTCTAACCATTTGTCGGAATATGGGCCCACCATTGCTTCTTCATAGCTCGTAGGTTTATTGTTCTATAGCAACATGACCTTCAAGACAGGATTATTGTACCACTCTGAAGTAGTACGCATCCTTGTCACCCTACGACGTACGGCAGTGCCTTGATCCGAAACTTCATGATCACTATCATAAGCTTCTACATCAATTGGTGCAGGCGCCACAGGAACAACTTCCTGTGCCCTGCTACACACTAGTTGATGTGACGGTTCAATAACCTCATCAAGTCTCCACCATCCTCCCACTCAATTCTTTCGAGAAAAACTTTTCCTCGAGAAAGGATCCGATTCAAGAAACAATCCCTATTGCTTTCGGATATGAATTAGGAGGTATACCCAACTATTTTTGGGAGTCCTATGAAGATGTGTTTTATCCGCTTTGGGTTCGATCTTATCAACCTAAAACTTTTTCACATAAGCATCGCAGCCCCAAACCTTTAAGAAACGACAACTTAGGTTTCTCCAAACCATAGTTCAAACGGTGTCGTCTCAACGGAATTACGTGGTGCCCTATTAAAGTGAGTGAGGTTGTCTCTAATGCCTAACCCATGAACGATAGTGGTAATTCGATAAGAGACGTCATGGTACGCACCATATCTAATAGGGTGCAACTATGATGTTCAGACACACCATCACACTATGGTGTTCCAGGCGGTATTAATTGTGAAACAACTTCCACAATGTCTTAATTGCGTGCCAAAGCTCGTAACTCAGATACTCATCTCTATGATCATATCATAGACATTTTATCCTCTTGTCACAATGGTCTTCAACTTCACTCTGAAATTACTTGAACCATTCGATAATTCGGACTTGTGTTTCATCAAGTAAATATACTCAACATCTACTCGAATCATCTGTGAAGTAAGAACATAACGATATTCACTGCATGCCTCAGCACTCATTGGACTGCACACATCAAAATGTGTTACTTCCAACAAGTTGCTATCTTGTTCCATCTTACTGAAAACGAGGCTCTTCATTCATCTTGCCCATGTGGTATGATTTGCATATCTCAAGTGATTCAAAATCAAGTGAGTCCAAACGATCCATCTACATGGAGTTTCTTCATGCGTATACGCCAATAGACATGGTTCGCATGTCTCAAACTTTTCAAAAACGAGTGAGTCCAAAGATCCATCAACATGGAGCTTCTTCATGCGTTTTACACCAATATGACTTACATGGCAGTGCCACAAGTGGTACTATCATTACTATCTTATATCTTTTGGCATGAAAATGTGTATCACTATGATCGAGATTCAATAAACCATTCCTTTAGGTGCAAGACCATTGAAGGTATTATTCAAATAAACAGAGTAACCATTATTCTCCTTAAATGAATAACTATATTGCGATAGACATAATCCAATCATGGTTATGCTCAACGCAAACACCAAATAACAATTATTTAGGTTTAACACCAATCTCGATGGTAGAGGGAGCATGCGATGCTTGATCACATCAACCTTGGAAACACTTCCAACACATATCGTCAGCTCACCTTTAGCTAGTCTTCGTTTATTCCATAGCTTTTATTTCGAGTTACTAACACTTAGCAACCGAACCGGTATCTAAAACCCTGGTGCTACTAGGAGTACTAGTAAAGTACACATTAACATAATGTATATCCAATATACTTCTATCGACCTTGCCAGCCTTCTCATCTACCAAGTATCTAGGGTAATTCTGCTCCAGTGGTTGTTCCCCTTATTACAGAAGCACTTAGTCTCGGGTTTGGGTTCAACCTTGGGTTTCTTCATTAGAGCAGCAGCTGATTTGCCGTTTCATGAAGTATCCCTTCTTGCCCTTGCCCTTCTTGAAACTAGTGGTTTCACCAACCATCAACAATTGATGCTCCTTCTTGGTTTCTACTTTCGCGGTGTCAAACATCGCGAATATCTCAAGGATCATCATATCTATCCCTGATATGTTATAGTTCATCACGAAGCTCTAGCAGCTTGGTAGCAATGACTTTGGAGAAACATCACTATCTCATCTGGAAGATTAACTCCCACTCGATTCAAGTGATTGTTGCACTCAGACAATCTGAGCACAAGCTCAACAATTGAGCTTTTCTCCCTTAGTTTGCAGGCTAAGAAAATCGTCGGAGGTCTTATACATCTTGACGTGGGCACGAGCCTGAAATCCCAATTTCAGTTCTTGGAACATCTCATATGTTCTGCGACATTTCAAAAATGTCTTCGGTGCCTCAATTCTAAACCATTTAACATTACCGAACTATCATGTAGTCATCAAAACGTGTATGTCAGATGTTCACAACATCCACAGACCACGTTCGAGGTCCAGCACACCGAGCGGTGCATTAAGGACATAATCCTTCTACTGTCCGCATAATTGCTACTATATTTTCTCTAGGAACATATCTAAAACAGTAGAACTAAAGCGCGAGCTATGACATAATTTGCAAAGGGCTTTTTACTATGTTTAGGATAATTAAGTTCATCTAATGAACTCCCACTCAGATAGACATCCCTCTAGTCATCTTAGTGATTACATGATCTGAGTCAACTAGGCCGTGTACGATCATCACGTGAGACGGACTAGTCATCATCGGTGAACATCTTCATGTTGATCGTATCTACCATACGACTCATGCTCGAACTTTCGGTCTCTTGTGTTCCGAGGCCATGTATGTACATGCTAGGCTCGTCAAGTCAACCTAAGTGTTTCGCGTGTGTAAATCTGGCTTACACCCGTTGTATGTGAACGTTAGAATCTATCACACCCGATCATCACGTGGTGCTTCGAAACGATGAACTTTCGCAATGGTGCACAGTTAGGGGGAACACTTCCTTGAAATTTTAATGAGGGATCATCTTATTTACTACCGTCATTCTAAGAAAATAAGATGCATAAACATGATAAACATCACATGCAAGCAAATAGTGACATGATATGGCCAATATCATTTTGCTCCTTTTGATCTCCATCTTCGGGGCTCCATGATCATCATCGTCACCGGCATGACACCATGATCTCCATCATCACGATCTCCATCATCATGTCTCCATGAAGTTGTCTCGCCAACTATTACTTCTACTACTATGGCTAACGACTTGGCAATAAAGTAAAGTAATTACATGGCGTTGTTCAATGACACGCAGGTCATACAATAAATAAAGACAACTCCTATGGCTCTTGCCGGTTGTCATACTCATCGACATGCAAGTCGTGATTCCTATTACAAGAACATGATCAATCTCATACATCACATATCATTCATCACATTCTTTTGACCATATCACATCACATAGCATACCCTGCAAAAACAAGTTAGACGTCGTCTAATTGTTGTTTGCATGTTTTACGTGGCTGCTATGGGTTTCTAGCAAGAACGTTTCTTACCTACGCAAAAACCACAACGTGATATGCCAATTGCTATTTACCCTTCATAAGGACCTTTTTCATCGAATCCGATCCGACTAAAGTGGGAGAGACTGGCACCCGCTAGCTACCTTATGCAACAAGTGCATGTCAGTCGGTGGAACCTGTCTCACGTAAGTGTACGTGTAAGGTCGGTCCTGGCCACTTCATCCCACAATACCATCAAAACAAGATTGGACTAGTAACGGTAAGCATATTGAACAAAATCAACGCCCACAACAACATGTGTTCTACTCGTGCATAGAATCTACGCATAGACCTAGCTCATGATGCCACTGTTGCGGAACGTAGCAGAAATTCAAAAATTTTCGACGAGTCACCAAGATCTATCTATGGAGAGACTAGCAACGAGAGAGAGGAGAGTGCATCTACATACCCTTGTAGATCGCTAAAAGGAAGCATTCAAGAGAACGGGGTTAAAGGAGTCATACTCGTCGTGATCCAAATCACCGGAGATCCTAGTGCCGAACGGACGGCACCTCCGCGTTCAATGCACGTACAGCCCGGTGACGTCTCCCATGCCTTGATCTAGCAAGGAGAGAGGGAGAGGTTGGGGAAGACTCCGTCCAGCAGCATCACAACGGCATGGTGGTGATGGAGGAGCGTGGTAATCCAACAGGGCTTCGCCAAGCACCGCGAGAGACAAGGAGAAAGAGAGGTAGGGCTGCGCCAGGGAGAGGTCGAAACTCTTGTGTATGGCAGCCCCAAAACCTCAAGCATATGTAGGGGGAGAGGGAGGGGGCTGCGCCCCCTCTAGAGTTCCCACCCCAAGGGGTGCGGCAGCCCCAAAACCCATCTAGGGTGGCGGCCAAGGGGGGGGAGAGGGGGAAACTTGCCCCCCAAGCAAGGTGGGGCACCCCCTCCCCAAACCCTAGGCGCCTTGGGCCTTGGTGGGGGGCGCACCAGCCCACCTGGGGCTGGTCCCCTCCCACACTTGGCCCATGCTGCCCTCTGGTGCCGGTGGCCCCACTTGGTGGACCCCCGGGACCCTCCCGGTGGTCACGGTACGTTATCGATAGCACCCAAAACTTTTCCGGTCACCAAAACAGGACTTCCCATATATAAATCTTTACCTCCGGACCATTCCGGAACTCCTCGTGACGTCCGGGATCTCATCCGGGACTCTGAACAACATTCGGTAACCACATATATCTATTCCCTATAACCCTAGCATCATCGAACCTTAAGTGTGTAGACCCTACGGGTTCGGGAACCATGCAGACATGACCGAGACGTTCTCCGGTCAATAACCAACAGCGGGATCTGGATACCCATGTTGGATCCCACATGTTCCACGATGATCTCATTGGATGAACCACAATGTCAAGGACTCAATCAATCCCGTATACAATTCCCTTTGTCTAGCAGTATTGTACTTGCCCGAGATTCGATCGTCGGTATGCCCATACCTTGTTCAATCTCGTTACCGGCAAGTCTCTTTACTCATTCCATAACACATCATCCCGTGATCAACCCCTTGGTCACATTGTGCACATCATGATGATGTCCTACCGAGTGGGCCCAGAGATACCTCTCCGTTACATGGAGTGACAAATCCCAATCTCGATTCGTGCCAACCCAACAGACACTTTCGGAGATACCCGTAGTGCAACTTTATAGCCACCCAGTTACGTTGTGACGTTTGGTACACCCGAAGCATTCATACGGTATCTGGGAGTTGCACAATCTCATGGTCTAAGGAAATGATACTTGACATTAGAAAAGCTTTAGCATACGAACTACATGATCTTTGTGCTATGCTTAGGATTGGGTCTTGTCCATCACATCATTCTCCTAATGATGTGATCCCGTTATCAACGACATCCAATGTCCATGGTCAGGAAACCGTAACCATCTATTGATCAACGAGCTAGTCAACTAGAGGCTTACTAGGGACATGGTGTTGTCTATGTACTCACACATGTATCTGAGTTTCCTATCAATACAATTATAGCATGGATAATAAACGATTATCATGAACAAGGAAATATAATAATAATAACTAATTTATTATTGCCTCTAGGGAATATTTCCAACACTTTGCACGCAAGGAAGTGCGTCCGGGCAAAAAAAAGCGATTCGCCCCCCTGACTGCTGGGACCCACCAGCTACATCTTCGCACGCAAGGAAGTGCCTGACAATCGGGACCCACCTGGTCCAAGCGTACGTAGTGTTGTCATTCTGGTCGCGAATGTGTACGTACATATATACTGGTCAATGTAGAGGCGTGCACGTGTCGTACTAGAGGCGCGCACATAGCATCTACACGTACGTACAGCGGCTAGGGTGCAAGAAAGAAAATATGGCCACCTATGTGTACATACGGGCAGGGTCTCAAACTCCTACTCGCGCATACGTACGGCCAAGGCTCGTGTACATGGCTGGGTCGGAACGGAGAAATAGCGTCGTCGTGTTCATGGGGAGGCAATGGAATGCGTTGTGTTCATCGGGAGGCAACGGAATGCGTCGTGTTCATCAGGAGGCAACAGAATGCGTGGGAGCCAACCGGCTAGGTCGGAACAGAATCCGTGGTCGTGCTCATCGGGAGGGCTTGGACGGAACAGGCGATGGAAATGAGGCCTGGCGTACCGCAGAACAGAGGAAACGGCCTTGTGTTCGACCGGCCACATTTGAAACGGGGATCCTCTTCATCGGGAGGGGTCTGGCATACCGCAAAACGGAGGAAACGGACCTCCTACGGTCGAAACGGGGGTCCTGTTGATCGGGATGGGTGTGGCGTACCGCAAAACAGACAAAACGGACTTGTGTTGGAGCGCTACGGTCGAAACGGGGGTCCTGTTGATCGGGACGGGTGTGGCATACCGCAAAACGGATGAAACGGACTTGTGTTGGAGTGCTATGGTCGAAATGGGGGTCCTGTTCATCGGGAGGGGTGTGGCGTACCGCAAAACGGGACTCCACGGGATATTGTTCATCACCACCGTCGACCTCCTCCAGCCTCCACAGGCTACCGTTGACCTCCTCCAGCCTCCACGGGCTCTTGTTCATCCAGCCTCCACCGCCGCTACTCCACCGGCTACGGTTCAACCACCCCTCCACGGGCACCCCTCCACTGTCTACTGTTCATCCAGACCTCCACGGGGTCATCTTGTTCATCCAGCCCTCCACACCATGGGGTCCTGTTCATCCAGAGG
>NC_057807.1:91766893-91800445 GCF_018294505.1 Triticum aestivum
TCATCCAGAGAGGCAGCATCGATCGGCTTCAGTTAGCAGCAGTAGCGAAGGAATCACTCGCTCGGGTTCAGTTAACAGCCATCGATTGATCGCTCGGGTTCAGTAACGCGTAGCCTGCAGTGCAATTGCTCGGGTTCAGTTAGAGCCCAACGCCTCGCTCGGGTTCAGTTAGAGCCAACGCCTCGCACACACGCGCGTACGCGTATGAGAGAAACATGCATCGCTCGGCCCCCAACCGCCCACCGTAACCGGAAACTCCCCAAAAAATTTCTCGCCCTCGCTTCTACCATGGTTTTTCCGTCATGGACGGCCTAAAGAATGTCATGCAGCTGCGTCTCTGACCCGCCCAGGATGAAAAGCCCATTTTCTGTCATGATTTTTTGTCATAGAAGTAGGAACCCACCACATCTATGATGATATCGGGTTTTGTCACAATTATCATCATAGAAGTGTCATATGTATGACAGAAAAGTTCCGTTCGGCCCAAAATGTCACGGATGTGTCTTTTTTTTTGTAGTGCTCCAAGTCTCCTGGATTGCGTTTGTTCCAAAAATAACTCTCCCGAAGATTTCATTCCATTTGGACTCCATTTGATATTCCTTTTCTGCGAAACACTGAAATAGGCAAAAAAACAGCAATTTGGGTTGGGCCTCCGGTTAATAGGTTAGTCCCCAAAATGAAATAAAAGTGTATAGTAAAGCCCATAAACATCCAAAACAGGTAATATAATAGCATGGAATAATAAAATATTATAGATACGTTGGAGACGTATCATTCCACCTACTGTTTTTGTGTGTTCACATGATTATTCTACTGTAGTAATCAAGTTTTATTGCCTTTGTTTCGATAAAGTGCCAAGTAAAGCCTTTGGGATCATGTTGGGTGATAGTTGATTTGATCTTGCTGAAAAACAGAAACTCTTGGCTCACGAAAATAACTCTCATTTTTAGCAGAAGGGAGCTTTTGAGTTGATTACTTTTGTAGAAGATAAATATACAAATTTCTCACGTGGTCCAAAAAAATTCATAATTTTTGGAGTAGCAGAAGTATGGTTTGAGTACAGATTACTACAGACTATTCTATTTTTGACAGATTCTATTTTCAATGCATAGTTTGCTTGTTTGCTTATTTCTATGGCTTATATTGCTCAATATAAATTGTAGAATGATATTCTACAGTAGGCATTGTGTGGAAACAATTATGAATCTTGTCTTTGATAGTACCAAAAGTGAAATGGTTTGCTCTTTATCATACTAACCTATCTCACAAAGTTCTGTTAAGTTTTGTGTGATTGAAGTTTTCGAGTTTTGGGTGAGATGTCGATATGAGGAGAATAAAGAGTGACAAAACCCTAATCTTGGGGATTCCCAAGGCACCCCAAGTTAATATCCAATGAAGATCCAAGCAACTAAGCTTGGGGATGCCCCGGAAGGCATCCCCTCTTTCGTCTCCAACATTATCGGTAACCTCACTTGTAGCTATGTTTTCATTCGTCACATGATATGTTTTTTGCTTGGAGCATCAATTTATTTTGTTAGTATTTTCTTGCTGTTATTTAGAATAATTTTTTGCATCTTTTATTTCAATAAAAGTGGCAATGATAGCCTTTGCCTTGCTTATTTTGCAAGTATACTTGTTGCTGTTTGAAAACAGAAAGTTTATCGATGTTGCAAAAATTCCCTAGAAAAGTCAGAATATGATAAATTGTTGAAACTTTTTGCAAAATAAGTTCTGATAAATGTTATACAGTGTAGTATTTTTCTCATAATTTTTGGAGTTAGGGAAGTATGATGAATCTTGCATTCTTTATAGACTGTACTGTTTTGGCAGATTGCTGTTATGTTTGCATTGTTTGCATATGTTTGCTTGTTTAATGATTTTATTTGAGGATAGGAGTATTAAATATGCAGAGGCATTTAGTATGCAATATTGAATGATAATTTTAGTGATTTGCTACATTAGAGAATGATAAGGTTTTGCACTGATTTATACTAACTTATCTCACGAGTTCTTGTTGAGTTTTGTGTGGATGAAGTTTTTGAGATTTAGGGAAATCGTGATATGAGAGGAATTAAGGAGACACAAAAGATCAATATTGGGTATGACCAAGGCATCCCAAGCTAATATTTCAATAATTCTCAATCATCTAAGCTTGGGGATGCCCCGATAGGCATCCCACCTTTCTTCTTCAACAATTATCGGTTAGTATCGGTTGGGCCTAAGTTTTTGCTTCTTCACATGAGTTGTGCTACTCTTGAAATGTCATTTTATTTTCATTTTTCTTGGTTTTTTAATAAAATACTTAGGTCTGAAAGTTTTTGAATAAGAGAGAGTCCTCAAATAGCTACCTATTTACTTAACTACTCGCATGATCTTCACTTATATCTTTTTGGAGTAGTTTGTCATTTACTCTTGTGCTTCACTTATATCCTATGAGTAAATTGTTGAATAAAATGAATGTCATGAAGTTAAAATTATATCATGCCTAGTGGTAGTTTCACATTGGGTTTAGAAAGTGAAATTTTTTTAGGCTTGACACACAATATTGGTCACATGCAAATACACTATAAGGAAGAGAACTTTCACATGCAAATACACTATAAGGAAGAGAACTTTCACGAATAATTAGTATAAGGAAGAGAACTTTCACATGAAAATACACTATCATGGACATATTTTGTGATTGTGAGCCCCCATCAAAATATTATATGCCAAAATTGTTGACTTTGTACAAGGAAGACAACGTAATGATATATGTTTGCTCATATTCACATAGAAGTTATATTGTCATAGATCCTTCAACATGTGGTGCTTGCCCCCCATCTTTGCTAGCCAAAAATTCCGCACCAAGTAGAGATACTACTTGTGCATCCAAAAACCCTTAAACCCAAATCTTATTTTCAAGTGTCCACCATACCTACCTAAGGTTTGAGCAAGATCCTTCAAGTAAGTTGTCATCGGTGCAATAAGGTAATAGAAATTGCTTCTAAAAGTGTTAGACCATTTAGTGTAAGAGAAAACTGAGCGTTGTATGTACTTGTGATGGCAAGGAATAAAAGCAACAGACTGCATAATAAAGGTTGCTATCATAAGGGGCAATATAGCGTGACTTTCTTTTGCACTAAGGGGTTGAGCATACAAACAAATAAGCGCATGGCAACCTCTGCTTCCCTCTGCGAAGGGCCTATCTTTTACTTTTCAGTATTTACTTTTATGCAAAGAGTTAAAAGTTTTTATCTCTATTCCTTTTTATTTTTCTCCTTTGGCAAGCATCATGTGGTGAGGAAAGATCTAGGCACATATAACCAGTTGAATATGGGTAGCATGAGTTATTATTGTTGACATCACCCGAAGGTGAATACGTTGGGAAGCGAAATTATAAGCCCCTATCTTTCTATGTGTTCGGTTGAAACGTTTTGCTCATGTGTATGCGGTGAGTGTTATCAATCATAGAAGACTATATGATGGTTGAGTATGTGGAGCTCTTACTTAAACTCTATTGAATAAGTTGAATTGTGATTGCTTGGTGACAGAGAACATAGGTTGTTGGGTTTCAAGAGAATTCATTGTTTGAACCTTAACATTGTGAATTGGTTGCTACTATAACATGAGAAGTTTTATAAGAAAGAATTGATGTTATGATGCTAGGAAAAGTGATTGAAATTATCATTGATCAAACTTATGCACTTTGCTAGCATTCACACTTCATAAATTATTTCTTTTATCATTTACCTACTCGAGGACGAGTAGAAATTAAGCTTGGGGATGTTGATACGTATCCAACGTATTTATAATTTATGAAGTATTCATGCCATTATATTATCATTCTTGGATGTTTTACAATCATTTTATAGCAACTTTATATCATTTTTCGGGACTAACCTATTGACACAGTGCCCAGTGCCAGTTGCTATTTTTTGCTTGTTTTTTACATCGCATGAAATCAATATCAAATGGAGTCCAAACACCACGTAACTTTTTGGAGATTTTTTCTAGACCAGAAGGAACCCAATGGGCCTAACCTGCACCTGGGGGGTGCCCCGAGGGGGGCACAACCCACCAGGGCGCGCTAGGGCCCCCTGGCGTGCCCAGGTGGGTTGTGCCCACCTCTGTGGCCTCCCGCACCCCCTCTTTGCACTATAAATTCCCAAATATTCTGAAACCCTTGGGGGTAGCCCTAGATCAGAAGTTCCGCCGCCACAAGGCCTCTGTATCCACGAGATCCAATCTAGACCTGTTCCGGCACCCTGTCGGAGGGGGGAATCATCTCCGGTGGCCATTTTCATCATCCCGGCGGCCACCACGATGATGAGGGAGTAGTCCACCCTCGGGGCTGAGGGTTTATACCAGTAGCTATGTGTTTGATCTCTCTCTCTCTCGTTATCCATATCATGGGCTTTGTTAATATAGTCAGATCATATGATGTTTCTCTCCTCTATACTCTTGTTATGATGAATTGAATCTTTACCGTACCCTTCAAAGTTTTGTCTTGTCAGATTGAATATTCAGAGATGAGAACACATGATTTATGTCTTGCAATATGAATACTTGAGGTGACAATGAGGTATCTTATTGATTCACTTGATATGTGTTATGGCATTCAACTCGTGGATTCCCGCGGTGATATTTGGGTAATCTATGCATAGGGGTTGGTGCACGTTTTTCTCCAACGGAAACTTTGGGGTCTCTTTATAGTTCTTTGTGTGGATTGAGTATTATGAATATGAATTTGCTTTGGTGTTATTCTAGTATGAACTCTAGGATAGATCGAACGGGAAAAATAGCTTTGCGTTATTTTAGTATGAACTCTTGAATAGATCGAACAGAAAGAATGGCTTTGAGGTGGTTTCATGATCTACAAACAATTCCTATCTTTTGTTCTCCGCTAATAGGAACTCATGAGTGATTCTTTATTGCACTTTGAGGGATAATCATATGATCCAACTATGTTAGCATTGTTGAGAGGTTGCACTAGCAAATGTACGGACCCTAGGCCTCATTTTTAAGCATTGCAATACCGTTTTTGTGCTTGTTTACTATTTGCTACCTTGTTGTTTTTATTTATTCAGACTATAAAAATATATTTCTACCATCCATATTACACTTTTATCACCATATCTTCACCGAACTAGTGCACCTATACATATTGGGTGTGTTGGGGACACAAGAGATTTCTTGTATTTGGTTGCAGGGTCGTTTGAGAGAGACCATCTTCATCCTACACCTCCCACAGATTGATAAACTCTAGGTCATCCACTTGAGGGAAAATTCCTACTGTCCTACAAAACTATGCGCTTGGAGGCCCAACACGTGTCTACAAGTATAAAGTTGCATAGTAGACATCATGCACTCCTGTAGGGAAGATTATCTATTAATAGCCATGTCCATGGTAACGGACGTTCAGATTTGTATCCTGATCTACTACAACTAGAAATGGATACTTGAGATATGTGTTGGATATGTGGCTCTGGGATTGCTTTCTCACAGGGAGTCGAGGAAGGATCTCTGGGCGTTAATGCTACAACATGCTTGTTAATTATAAACTGTTATTCTTTACTCTCCTACATGCTGCAAGATGCGTGGAGCTGCTTGAAGATGCTAGTCTTCAATAGGCTAGGCCTTCCCCCTCTATTCTGTGGACTGCAGTTCATGTTGGGGAACGTAGCAGAAATTCAAAATTTTCCTACGAGTCACCAAGATCTATCTATGGAGAGACTAGCAATGAGGGGAAGGAGAGTTCATCTACATACCCTTGTAGATCGCTAAGCGGAAGCGTTACAAGAACACGGATGAGGGAGTCGTACTCGCGGCGATTCAAATCGCGGAAGATCCGATCTAACACCGAATGGACGGCGCCTCCGTGTTCAACACACGTACAGCCCGGGGGCGTCTCCTCCTTCTTGATCCAGCAAGGGGAGAGGAGAAGTTGAGGGAGAGCTCCGGCAACACGACGGCGTGGTGGTGGAGCTTGCAGTTCTCCGGCAGGGCTTCGCCAAGCACTACCGAGGAGGAGGTGGAGTTGGAGAGGGGGAGGGCTGCGCTAGGGGCAAAGGTGAAGCTCACATGTGCCTCCCCACTATATATAGGGGTGGAGGGGGCTGGTTTCTTGCCCTCCAAGTCCATTGGGGTGTTGGCAAAGGTGGGAGGAAAGAAATCCCATCATTTCCTTCCCCACCGATTGTTATTCCCCCTTTTTAGGGATCTTGATCTTATCCCTTCGGGATATGATCTTATTCCTTCTAAGGGGGGTCTTGGTGCGCCTTGACCAGGGGTGTTGGGCCTTGCTCCCACTACCCACGTTCATGTGGGTCCCCCCATGCAGCTGGGCCCCACTCCGGAACCTTCTAGAACCTTCCCGGTACAATACCGAAAAATCCCAAACATTTTCCGGTGGCCAAAATAGGAATTCCCATATATAAATCTTTACCTCCGGACCATTCCGAAACTCCTCGTGATGTCCGGGATCTCATCCGGGACTCCGAACAACATTCAGTAACTGCACACTAATTCCCATAACAACTCTAGCGTCACCGAACCTTAAGTGTGTAGACCCTACGGGTTCGGGAATCATGCAGACATGACCGAGATAGCTCTCTGGCCAATAACCAACAGAGGGATCTGGATACCCATGTTGGCTCCCACATGTTCCATGATGATCTCATCGGATGAACCACGATGTCAAGGATTCAAGCAATCCCGTATACAATTCCCTTTGTCTAGCGGTATAGTACTTGCCCGAGATTCGATCGTCGGTATCCCGATACCTTGTTCAATCTCGTTACCGGCAAGTCTCTTTACTCGTTCTGTAACACATCATCCCGTGATTATGATGATGTCCTACCGAGTGGGCCCAGAGATACCTCTCCGTTACACGGAGTGACAAATCCCAGTCTCGATTCGTGCCAACCCAACAGACACTTTCGGAGATACCCGTAGTGCACCTTTATAGCCACCCAGTTACGTTGTGACATTTGGTACACCCAAAGCATTCCTACGATATCCGGGAGTTGCACAATCTCATGGTCTAAGGAAATGATACTTGACAATAGAAAAGCTTTAGCATACGAACTACACGATCTTTGTGCTAGGCTTAGGATTGGGTCTCCTCCATCACATCATTCTCCTAATGATGTGATCCCGTTATCAACGACATCCAATGTCCATGGTCAGGAAATCGTAACCATCTGTTGATCAACGAGCTAGTCAACTAGAGGCTTACTAGGGACTTGGTGTTGTCTATGTACCCACACATGTATCTAAGTTTCCTATCAATACAATTATAGCATGGATAATAAACGATTATCATGAACAAGGAAATATAATAATAATAACTAATTTATTATTGCCTCTAGGGCATATTTCCAACAGTCTCCCACTTGCACTAGAGTCAATAATCTAGTTCACATCGCCATGTGATTAACAATGACAGGTCACATCGCCATGTGACCAACATCCAAAGAGTTTACTAGTGTCACTAAACTAGGTCACGTCACCATGTGATTAAGACTCAATGAGTTCTGGGGTTTGATCATGTTTTTCTTGTGAGAGAGGTTTTAGTCAGTGGGTCTGCAACATTCAGATCCGTATGTATTTCGCAATTCTCTATGTCATATTGTAAATCCTGCTTCCACGCTCCACTTGGAGCTATTCCAAAATGGTTGCTCCACTATATATATCCGGTTTGCTACTCAGAGTCATTCGGATAGGTGTAAAAGCTTGCATCGACGTAACCCTTTACGCTGAACTCTTTATCACCTCCATAATCGAGAAACATGTCCTTTATTTACTCCAAGGACAATTTTGACCGTTGTCCAATGATCCATTCCTGGATCATTCTTGTACCCCTTGACTGACTCATGGCAAGGCACACTACCGGTGCGGTACACAACATAGCATACTATAGAGCCTATGTCTGAAGCATAGGGGACGACCTTCGTCCTTTCTCTCTCTTCTGCCGAGGTCGAGCTTTAACTCTTAACTTCATACCTTACAACTCAGGCAAGAACTCCTTCTTTGACTGATCCATCTTGAACACCTTCAAGATCATGTCAAGGTATGTGCTCAATTGAAAGTATTATTAAGCATTTTGATCTATCTTATAGATCTTGATGCTTATTGTTCAAGTAGCCTAATCCAGGTTTTCCATTGAAAAACACTTTTCAAATAACCCTTTATGCTTTCTAGAAATTCTACATCATTTCTGATCAACAATATGTCAACAACATATACTCATCAGAAATTCTATAGTGCTCCCACTCACTTCTTTGGAAATACAAGTTTCTCATTAACTTTGTATAAACCCAAAATCTTTGATCATCTCATCAAAGCGTACATTCCAACTCCGAGATGCTTACTCCAGTCCTTAGAAGGATTGCTGGAGCTTTGCATACTTGTTAGCATCTTTCAGGATTGTCAAAACCTTCTGGTTGTATCACATACAACCTTTCCTCAAGAAAATTGTCGAGGAAACAATGTTTTTGACATCCTATCTACAAGATTTCATAAATAATGCAGTAACTGCTAATCCAATTCCAACAGACTCTTAGCATCGCTACGAGTGAGAAAGCCTCACCGTAGTCAACTCCTTGAACTTGTCGGAAAACATCTTAATGACAAGTCGAGCTTTCGTAATGGCGATACTTACCATCATTGTCTGTCTTCCTTTTAAAATCCATTTGTACCCAACAGCCTTATGACCATAAAGTATTTCTTCCAAAGTCATGGATCATTTCTCGGATTTTATGGCCTCGAGCCATTCATTGGAATACGGGCCCACCATCGCTTCTCCATAGCTCGTAGATTCATTATTGTCTAGCAACATGACCTCTAAGACAGGATTGTGTACCACTCTAAAGTAGTACGCGTACTTGTCGACCTACGAGGTTCGGTAGTGACTTGATCCGAAGCATCATGATCACTATCATCAGCTTCCACTTCAATTGGCGTAGGTGCCACATGAACAACTTCATGTGCCCTGCTACACACTGGTTGAAGTGACGGTTCAATAACCATATCAAGACTCCACCATCCTCCCACTCAATTTTTGAGACAAACTTTTCCTCGAGAAAGGATCCAATTGAAGAAACAATCCCTATTGCTTTCAGATCTGAATTAGGAAGTATACCCAACTGTTTTGGGTGTCCTATGAAGATGCATTTTATCCGCTTTGGGTTCGAGCTTATCAACCTGAAACTTTTTCACATAAGCGTCGCAGCCCCAAATTTTTAAGAAATGACAACTTAGGTTTCTCCAAACCATATTTCAAACGGTGTCGTCTCAACGGAATTACGTGATGCCCTATTAAAGTGAGTGCGGTTGTCTCTAATGCCTAACCCATGAACGATAGTGGTAATTTGATAAGAGACATCATGGTACGCACCATATCCAATAGGGTGCAACTATGATGTTCGGACACACCATCACACTATGGTGTTCCAGGCGGTATTAATTGTGAAACAATTTCCACAATGTCTTAATTGCGTGCCAAAGCTCGTAACTCAGATACTCATCTCTATGATCATATCATAGACATTTTATCCTCTTGTCACGATGATCTTCAACTTCACTCTGAAATTACTTGAACCATTCAATAATTCAGACTTGTGTTTCATCAAGTAAATATACTCAGTATCTACTCAAATCATCCGTGAAGTAAGAACATAACGATATCCACTGCGTGCCTCAGCACTCATTGGACTGCACACATCAAAATGTATTACTTCCAACAAGTTGCTTTCTTGTTCCATTTTACTGAAAACGAGGCTTTCAGTCATCTTGCCCATGTGGTATGATTTGCATGTCTCAAGTGATTCAAAATCAAGTGAGTCCAAACGGTCCATTTGCATGGAGTTTCTTCATGCATATACACCAATAGACATGGTTCGCATGTCTCAAACTTTTCAAAAACGAGTGAGTCCAAAGATCCATCAACATGGAGCTTCTTCATGCGTTTTATACCAATATGACTTACATGGTAGTGCCACAAGTAGGTGGTACTATCGTTACTATCTTATATCTTTTGGCATGAACATGTGTATCACTATGATCGAGATTCAATAAACCATTCATTTTAGGTGCAAAACCATTGAAGGTATTATTCAAATAAACAGAGTAACCATTATTCTCCTTAAATGAATAATCGTATTGCGATAGACATAATCCAATCATGTCTATGCTCAACGCAAACACCAAATAACAATTATTTAGGTTTAACACCAACCTCGATGGTAGAGAGAGCGTGCGATGCTTGATCACATCAATCTTGGAAACACTTCCAACACATATCGTCAGCTCACCTTTAGCTAGTCTCCGTTTATTCTGTAGATTTTATTTCGAGTTACTAACACTTAGCAACCGAACCGGTATCTAATACCTTGTTGCTACTAGGAGTACTAGTAAAGTACACATTAACATAATGTATATCCAATATACTTCTATCGACCTTGCCAGCCTTCTCATCTACCAAGTATCTAGGGTAATTCTACTCCAGTGGCTGTTCCCCTTATTACAGAAGCACTTAGTCTCGGGTTTGGGTTCAACTTTGGGTTTCTTCACTAGAGCAGCAGCTGATTTGCCGTTTCATGAAGTATCCCTTCTTGCCCTTGCACTTCTTGAAACTAGTGGTTTCACCAACCATCAACAATTGATGCTCCTTCTTGATTTCTACTTTCGCGGTGTCAAACATCGCGAATATCTCAAGGATCATCATATCTATCCCTGATATGTTATAGTTCATCACGAAGATCTAGCAGCTTGGTGGCAATGACTTTGGAGAAACATCACTATCTCATCTGGAAGATCAACTCCCACTCGATTCAAGTGATTGTTGTACTCAGACAATCTGAGCACAAGCTCAACGATTGAGCTTTTCTCCCTTAGTTTGCAGCCTAAGAAAATCGTCGGAGGTCTTATACCTCTTGACGTGGGCACGAGCCTGAAATCCCAATTTCAGCCCTCGAAACATCTCATATGTTCTACGACATTTCAAAATGTCTTTGGTGCCTCAATTCTAAACCATTTAACATTACCCACTGAACTATCACGTAGTCATCAAAATGTGTATGTCAGATGTTCGCAACATCCACAAACGACATTTGAGGTTCAGCACACCGAACGGTGCATTAAGGACATAAGCCTTCTACGCAGCAGTGAGGACAATCCCCAGTTTACGGACCCAGTCCGCATAATTGCTACTATCAACTTTCAACTATATTTTCTCTAGGAACATATCTAAAACAGTAGAACTAAAGCGCGAGCTATGACATAATTTGCAAAAGACCTTTTGACTATGTTCAGGATAATTAAGTTCATCTAATGAACTCCCACTCAGATAGACATCCCTCTAGTCATGTAAGTGATACATGATCCGAGTCAACTAGGCCTTGTCCGATCATCACGTGAGACGGACTAGTCATCATCGGTGAACATCTTCATGTTGATCGTATCCACCATACGACTCATGCTCGACCTTTTGGTCTCTTGTGTTCCGAGGCCATGTCTGTACGTGCTAGGCTCATCAAGTCAACCTAAGTGTTTCGCGTGTGTAAATCTGGCTTACACCCGTTGTATGTGAACATTAGAATCTACAACACCCGATCATCACGTGGTGCTTCGAAACAACGAACTTTCGCAATGGTGCACAGTTAGGGGGGACACTTTCTTGAAATTTGAATGAGGGATCATCTTATTTACTACCGTCGTTCTAAGCAAATAAGATGCATAAACATGATAAACATCACATGCAATCAAAAAGTGACATGATATGGCCAATATCATTTTGCTCCTTCTGATCTCCATCTTCGGGCTCCATGATCATCATCGTCACCGGCATGACACCATGATCTCCATCGTTGTGTCTCCATGAAGTTGTCTCGCCAACTATTACTTCACTACTATGGCTAACGGTTAGCAATAAAGTAAAGCAATTACATGGCGTTGTTCAGTGACACACAGGTCATACAATAAATTAAGACAACTCCTATGGATCTTGCTGGTTATCATACTCATCGACATGCAAGTCGTGATTCCTATTACAAGAACATGATCAATCTCATACATCACATATCATTCATCACATTCTTTTTGCCATATCACATCACATAGCATACCCTGCAAAAACAAGTTAGACGTCCTCTAATTGTTGTTTGCATGTTTTAAGTGGCTGCTATGGGTTTCTAGCAAGAACGTTTCTTACCTACGCAAAAGCCACAACGTGATATGTCAATTGCTATTTACCCTTCATAAGGACCCTTTTCATCGAATCCGATCCGACTAAAGTGGGAGAGACTGGCACCCGCTAGCCACCTTATGCAACAAGTGCATGTCAGTCGATGGAACCTGTCTCACGTAAGAGTACGTGTAAGGTCGGTACGGGCCGCTTAATCCCACAATGCCGCCGAATCAAGATAAGATTAGTAACAGTAAGAAAATTGAACAAAATCAATGCCCACAACTACTTTGTGTTCTACTCGTACATAGAATCTACGCATAGACCTAGCTCATGATGCCACTGTTGGGGAACATAGCAGAAATTCAAAATTTTCCTACGAGTCACCAAGATCTATCTATGGAGAGACTAGCAACAAGGGGAAGGAGAGTGCATCTACATACCCTTGTAGATCGCTAAGCGGAAGCGTTACAAGAACGCGGATGAGGGAGTCGTACTCGCGGCGATTCAAATCGCGGAAGATCCGATCTAACGCCGAACGGACGGCGCCTCCGCATTCAACACACGTACAGCCCGGGGATGTCTCCTCCTTCTTAATCCAGCAAGGGGAGAGGAGAAGTTGAGGGAGAGCTCCGGCAACACGATGGCGTGGTTGTGGAGCTTGCAGTTCTCCGGCAGGGCTTCGCCAAGCACTACCGAGGAGGAGGTGGAGTTGGAGAGGGGGAGGGCTGCGCCAGGGGCAAAGGTGAAGCTCCCATGCGCCTCCCCACTATATATAGGGGTGGAGGGGGCTGGTTTCTTGCCCTCCAAGTCCATTGCGGTGTTGGCAAAGGTGGAAGGAAAGAAATCCCATCATTTCCTTCCCCACCGATTGTTATCCCCCCTTTTTAGGGATCTTGATCTTATCCCGTCGGGATATGATCATATTCCTTCTAAGGGGGGATCTTGGTGCGCCTTGACCAGGGGTGTGGGGCCTTGCCCCCACTACCCACGTTCATGTGGGTCCCCCCATGCAGGTGGGCCCCACTCCAGAACCTTCTAGAACCTTCCCCGTACAATACCGAAAAATCCCGAACATTTTCCGATGGCCAAAATAGGACTTCCCATATATAAATCTTTACCTCCGGACCATTCCAGAACTCCTCGTGACGTCCGGGATCTCATCCGGGACTCCGAACAACATTCGGTAACTACACACTAATTCCCATAACAACTCTAGCGTCACCGAACCTTAAGTGTGTAGACCCTACGGGTTCGGGAATCATGCAGACATGACCGAGATAGCTCTCTGGCCAATAACCAACAGCGGGATCTGGATACCCATGTTGGCTCCCACATGTTCCATGATGATCTCATCGGATGAACCACGATGTCAAGGATTCAAGCAATCCCGTATACAATTCCCTTTGTCTAGCGGTATAGTACTTGCCCGAGATTCGATCGTCGGTATCCCGATACCTTGTTCAATCTCGTTATCGGCAAGTCTCTTTACTCGTTCCGTAACACATCATCCCATGATCAACCCCTTGGTCACATTGTGCACATTATGATGATGTCCTACCGAGTGGGCCAAGAGATACCTCTCCGTTACACGGAGTGACAAATCCCAGTCTTGATTCGTGCCAACCCAACAGACACTTTCGGAGATACCCGTAGTGCACCTTTATAGCCACCCAGTTACGTTGTGACGTTTGCTACACCCAAAGCATTCCTACGGTATCCGGGAGTTGCACACTCTCATGGTCTAAGGAAATGATACTTGACATTAGAAAAGCTTTAGCATACGAACTACACGATCTTTGTGCTAGGCTTAGGATTGGGTCTCGTCCATCACATCATTCTCCTAATGATGTGATCCCGTTATCAACGACATCCAATGTCCATGGTCAGGAAATCGTAACCATCTATTGATCAACGAGCTAGTCAACTAGAGGCTTACTAGGGACTTGGTGTTGTCTATGTACCCACACATGTATCTAAGTTTCCTATCAATACAATTATAGCATGGATAATAAACGATTATCATGAACAAGGAAATATAATAATAATAACTAATTTATTATTGCCTCTAGGGCATATTTCCAACAGTCTCCCACTTGCACTAGAGTCAATAATCTAGTTCACATCACCATGTGATTAACAATGACAGGTCACATCGCCATGTGACCAACATCCAAAGAGTTTACTAGTGTCACTAAACTAGTTCACGTCACCATGTGATTAAGACTCAATTAGTTCTGTGGTTTGATCATGTTTTGCTTGTGAGAGAGGTTTTAGTCAGCGGGTCTGCAACATTCAGATCCGTATGTATTTCGCAATTCTCTATGTCATATTGTAAATCCTGCTTCCACGCTCCACTTGGAGCTATTCCAAAATGGTTGCTCCACTATATGTATCCGGTTTGCTACTCAGAGTCATTCAGATAGGTGTTAAAGCTTGCATCGACGTAACCCTTTACGCTGAACTCTTTATCACCTCCATAATCGAGAAACATGTCCTTTATTTACTCCAAGGACAATTTTGACCGTTGTCCAATGATCCATTCCTGGATCATTCTTGTACCCCTTGACTGACTCATGGCAAGGCACACTGCCGGTGCGGTACACAACATAGCATACTATAGAGCCTATGTCTGAAGCATAGGGGACGACCTTCGTCCTTTCTCTCTCTTCTGTCGTGGTCGAGCTTTAACTCTTAACTTCATACCTTACAACTCAGGCAAGAACTCCTTCTCTGACTCATCCATCTTGAACACCTTCAAGATCATGTCAAGGTATGTGCTCATTTGAAAGTATTATTAAGCATTTTGATCAATCTTATAGATCTTGATGCTTATTGTTCAAGTAGCCTAATCCAGGTTTTCCATTGAAAAACACTTTTCAAATAACCCTTTATGCTTTCTAGAAATTCTACATCATTTCTGATCAACAATATGTCAACAACATATACTCATCAGAAATTCTATAGTGCTCCCACTCACTTCTTTGGAAATACAAGTTTCTCATTAACTTTGTATAAACCCAAAATCTTTGATCATCTCATCAAAGCGTACATTCCAACTCCGAGATGCTTACTCCAGTTCTTAGAAGGATTGATGGAGCTTTGCATACTTGTTAGCATCTTTCAGGATTGTCAAAACCTTCTGGTTGTATCACATACAACCTTTCCTCAAGAAAATTGTCGAGGAAACAATGTTTTTGACATCCTATCTACAAGATTTCATAAATAATGCAGTAACTACTAATCCAATTCCAACAGACTCTTAGCATCGCTACGAGTGAGAAAGCCTCACCGTAGTCAACTCCTTGAACTTGTCGGAAAACATCTTAATGACAAGTCGAGCTTTCTTAATGGCGATACTTACCATCATTGTATGTCTTCCTTTTAAAATCCATCTGTACCCAATAGCCTTACGACCATAAAGTATTTCTTCCAAAGTCATGGATCATTTCTCGGATTTTATGGCCTCGAGCCATTCATTGGAATATGGGCCCGCCATCGCTTCTCCATAGCTCGTAGATTCATTGTTGTCTAGCAACATGACCTATAAGACAGGATTGTGTACCACTCTGAAGTAGTACGCGTCCTTGTCGACCTACGAGGTTCGGTAGTGACTTGATCTGAAGCATCATGATCACTATCATCAGCTTCCACTTCAATTGGCGTAGGTGCCACATGAACAACTTCCTGTGCCCTGCTACACACTGGTTGAAGTGACGGTTCGATAACCATATCAAGACTCCACCATCCTCCCACTCAATTTTCGAGACAAACTTTTCCTCGAGAAAGGATCCAATTGAAGAAACAATCCCTATTGCTTTCGGATCTGAATTAGGAGGTACACCCAACTGTTTTGGGTGTCCTATGAAGATGCATTTTATCCGCTTTGGGTTCGAGCTTATCAACCTGAAACTTTTTCACATAAGCGTCGCTGCCCAAAACTTTTAAGAAACGACAACTTAGGTTTCTCCAAACCATAGTTCAAACGGTGTCGTCTCAACGGAATTACGTGGTGCCCTATTAAAGTGAGTGCGGTTGTCTCTAATGCCTAACCCATGAACGATAGTGGTAATTTGATAAGAGACATCATGGTACGCACCATATCCAATAGGGTGCAACTATGATGTTCGGACACACCATCACACTATGGTGTTCCAAGCGGTATTAATTGTGAAACAATTTCCACAATGCCTTAATTGCGTGCCAAAGCTCGTAACTCAGATACTCATCTCTATGATCATATCATAGACATTTTATCCTCTTGTCACGATGATCTTCAACTTCACTCTGAAATTACTTGAACCATTCAATAATTCAGACTTGTGTTTCATCAAGTAAATATACTCAGTATCTACTCAAATCATCCGTGAAGTAAGAACATAACGATATCCACTACGTACCTCAGCACTCATTGGACTGCACACATCAAAATGTATTACTTCCAACAAGTTGCTTTCTTGTTCCATTTTACTGAAAACGAGGCTTTCAGTCATCTTGCCCATGTGGTATGATTTGCATGTCTCAAGTGATTCAAAATCAAGTGAGTCCAAACGGTCCATTTGCATGGAGTTTCTTCATGCATATACACCAATAGACATGGTTCGCATGTCTCAAACTTTTCAAAAACGAGTGAGTCCAAAGATCCATCAACATGGAGCTTCTTCATGCGTTTTATACCAATATGACTTACATGGCAGTGCCACAAGTAGGTGGTACTATCATTACTATCTTATATCTTTTGGCATGAACATGTGTATCACTACGATCGAGATTCAATAAACCATTCATTTTAGGTGCAAAACCATTGAAGGTATTATTCAAATAAACAGAGTAACCATTATTCTCCATAAATGAATAACCGTATTGCGATAGACATAATCCAATCATGTCTATGCTCAACGCAAACACCAAATAACAATTATTTAGGTTTAACACCAACCTAGATGGTAGAGAGAGCGTGCGATGCTTGATCACATCAATATTGGAAACACTTCCAACACATATCGTCAGCTCACCTTTAGCTAGTCTCCGTTTATTCCGTAGCTTCTATTTCGAGTTACTAACACTTAGCAACCGAACTGGTATCTAATACCCTGGTGCTACTAGGAGTACTAGTAAAGTACACATTAACATAATGTATATCCAATATACTTCTATCGACCTTGCCAACCTTCTCATCTACCAAGTATCTAGGGTAATTCTGCTCCAGTGGTTGTTCCCCTTATTACAGAAGCACTTAGTCTCAGGTTTGGGTTCAACTTTGGGTTTCTTCACTAGAGCAACAGCTGATTTGCCCTTTCATGAAGTATCCCTTCTTGCCCTTGCCCTTCTTGATAGTGGTTTCACCAACCATCAACAATTGATGCTCCTTCTTGATTTCTACTTTCGCGGTGTCAAACATCGCGAATATCTCAAGGATCATCATAACTATCCCTGATATGTTATAGTTCATCACGAAGCTCTAGCAGCTTGGTGGCAATGACTTTGGAGAAACATCACTATCTCATCTGGAAGATCAACTCCCACTCGATTCAAGTGATTGTTGTACTCAGACAATCTGAGCACAAGCTCAACGATTGAGCTTTTCTCCCTTAGTTTGCAGCCTAAGAAAATCGTCGGAGGTCTTATACCTCTTGACGTGGGCACGAGCCTGAAATCCCAATTTCAGCCCTCGAAACATCTCATATGTTCTACGACATTTCAAAATGTCTTTGGTGCCTCAATTCTAAACCATTTAACATTACCCACTGAACTATCACGTAGTCATCAAAATGTGTATGTCAGATGTTCGCAACATCCACAAACGACATTTGAGGTTCAGCACACCGAACGGTGCATTAAGGACATAAGCCTTCTACGCAGCAGTGAGGACAATCCCCAGTTTACGGACCCAGTCCGCATAATTGCTACTATCAACTTTCAACTATATTTTCTCTAGGAACATATCTAAAACAGTAGAACTAAAGCGCGAGCTATGACATAATTTGCAAAAGACCTTTTGACTATGTTCAGGATAATTAAGTTCATCTAATGAACTCCCACTCAGATAGACATCCCTCTAGTCATGTAAGTGATACATGATCCGAGTCAACTAGGCCTTGTCCGATCATCACGTGAGACGGACTAGTCATCATCGGTGAACATCTTCATGTTGATCGTATCCACCATACGACTCATGCTCGACCTTTCGGTCTCTTGTGTTCCGAGGCCATGTCTGTACGTGCTAGGCTCATCAAGTCAACCTAAGTGTTTCGCGTGTGTAAATCTGGCTTACACCCGTTGTATGTGAACATTAGAATCTACAACACCCGATCATCACGTGGTGCTTCGAAACAACGAACTTTCGCAACGGTGCACAGTTAGGGGGAACACTTTCTTGAAATTTTAATGAGGGATCATCTTATTTACTACCGTCATTCTAAGCAAATAAGATGCATAAACATGATAAACATCACATGCAATCAAAAAGTGACATGATATGGCCAATATCATTTTGCTCCTTCTGATCTCCATCTTCGGGGCTCCATGATCATCATCGTCACTGGCATGACACCATGATCTCCATCATCATGATCTCCATCATCGTGTCTCCATGAAGTTGTCTCGCCAACTATTACTTCTACTACTATGGCTAACGGTTAGCAATAAAGTAAAGCAATTACATGGCGTTGTTCAGTGACACGCATGTCATACAATAAATTAAGACAACTCCTATGGCTCCTGCCGGTTATCATACTCATCGACATGCAAGTCATGATTCCTATTACAAGAACATGATCAATCTCATACATCACATATCATTCATCACATTCTTTTGGCCATATCACATCACATAGCATACCCTGCAAAAACAAGTTAGATGTCCTCTAATTGTTGTTTGCATGTTTTACGTGGCTGCTATGGGTTTCTAGCAAGAACATTTCTTACCTACACAAAAGCCACAACATGATATGCCAATTGCTATTTACCCTTCATAAGGACCCTTTTCATCGAATCTGATCCGACTAAAGTGGGAGAGACTGGCACCCGCTAGCCACCTTATGCAACAAGTGCATGTCAGACGGTGGAACCTGTCTCACGTAAGAGTACGTGTAAGGTCGGTCCGGGCCACTTCATCCCACAATGCCGCTGAATCAAGATAAGATTATTAATGGTAAGCAAATTGAACAAAATCAACACCCACAACTACTTTGTGTTCTACTCGTGCATAGAATTTACGCATAGACCTAGCTCATGATGCCACTGTTGGGGAACGTAGCAGAAATTCAAAATTTTCCTACGAGTCACCAAGATCTATCTATGGAGAGACTAGCAACAAGGGGAAGGAGAGTGCATCTACATACCCTTGTAGATCGCTAAGCGGAAGCATTACAAGAACACGGATGAGGGAGTCGTACTCACGGCAATTCAAATCGCGGAAGATCCGATCTAACGCCGAACGGACGGAGCCTCCGCGTTCAACACACGTACAGCCCGGGGACGTCTCCTCCTTCTTGATCCAGCAAGGGGAGAGGAGAAGCTGAGGGAGATCTCCTGCAACACAACGGCGTGGTGGTGGAGCTTGCAGTTCTCCGGCAGGGCTTCGCCAAGCACTACCGAGGAGGAGGTGGAGTTGGAGAGGGGGAGGGCTGCGCCAGGGGCAAAGGTGAAGCTCCCATGCGCCTCCCCACTATATATAGGGGTGGAGGGGGCTGGTTTCTTTCCCTCCAAGTCCATTGGGGCATTGGCAAAGGTGGGAGGAAAGAAATCCCATCATTTCCTTCCCCATCGATTGTTATCCCCCCTTTTTAGGTATCTTGATCTTATCCCTTCGGGATATGATCTTATTCCTTCTAAGGGGGGATCTTGGTGCACCTTGACCAGGGGTGTGGGGCCTTGCCCCCACTACCCACGTTCATGTGAGTCCCCCCAAGCAGGTGGGCCCCACTCCAGAACCTTCTCGGTACAATACCGAAAAATCCCAAACATTTTCCGGTGGCCAAAATAGGACTTCCCATATATAAATCTTTACCTCCAGACCATTCCATAACTCCTCGTGACGTCCGGGATCTCATCCGGGACTCCGAACAACATTCGGTAACTGCACACTAATTCCCATAACAACTCTAGTGTCACAGAACCTTAAGTGTGTAGACCCTACGGGTTCGGGAATCATGCAGACATGACCGAGATAGCTCTCTGGCCAATAACCAATGGCAGGATCTGGATACCCATGTTGGCTCCCACATGTTCCACGATGATCTCATTGGATGAACCATGATGTCAAGGATTCAAGCAATCCCGTATACAATTCCCTTTGTCTAGCGGTATAGTACTTGCCCGAGATTCGATCGTCGGTATCCCGATACCTTGTTCAATCTCGTTACCGGCAAGTCTGTTTACTCGTTCCGTAACACATCATCCCATGATCAACCCCTTGGTCACATTGTGCACATTATGATGATGTCCTACCGAGTGGGCCCAGAGATACCCCTCCGTTACAGGGAGTGACAAATCCCAGTCTCGATTCGTGCCAACCCAACAGACACTTTCGGAGATACCCGTAGTGCACCTTTATAGCCACCCAGTTACATTGTGACGTTTGGTACACCCAAAGCATTCCTACGGTATCCGGGAGTTGCACAATCTCATGGTCTAAAGAAATGATACTTGACATTAGAAAAGCTTTAGCATACAAACTACACGATCTTTGTGCTAGGCTTAGGATTGGGTCTCGTCCATCACATCATTCTCCTAATGATGTGATCCCGTTATCAATGACACCCAATGTCCATGGTCAGGAAACCGTAACCATCTATTGATCAACGAGCTAGTCAACTAGAATCTTACTAGGGACTTGGTGTTGTCTATGTACCCACACATGTATCTGAGTTTCCTATCAATACAATTATAGCATGGATAATAAACGATTATCATGAACAGGGAAATATAATAATAATAACTAATTTATTATTGCCTCTAGGGCATATTTCCAACAGTTCAGTCCACATATACAAACCTTCCATGTGATACCAATGCATACTTAGTATAGATCTGATGCTTGCGAGTACTTTGGATGAGTACTCACGGTTGCTTTGATACCCCTTTCCCCCTCTTTCTTTTCTTTCCGGTTGATGCAACCAGATGGTGGATCCCTGGAGCCATATGCCACCGCCGACGAATACTACTATGTGGAGACCGCCGACGACCAAGAGTAGTTAGGAGGTCCCAAGCAGGTGGCCTTGCCTCTTCGATCGTGTTGCTTTGGTGCTAGCCTTCTTAAGGCATCCTTGTTTAACTTATATCTGTACTCGGATATTGTTGCTTCCGCTGACGCTTGTGTCTCGAGCTTTTGTATTCGAGCCCTCAAGGCCCCTGGCTTGTAATATAAAGATTGTATTCTTTTATTTGTGTTTAGAGTTGTGTTCTGATATCTTCCTGTGAGTCCCTGATCTTGATCATACACATTTGCGTGTATGATTAGTGTGTGATTGAATCGGGGGCGTCACAAGTTGGTATTAGAGCCTACTGCCTATAGGATCCCCCTTTCCAACTCCTTGGCTAGAGTTGAGTCTAGTCTTTGAAAAATTGTTTTACTAACATGGCTACGTGATTACGGGCCCACGTCACCATTGGGTGGTATTAAGATCTTTTATTCCTCGTCTATACTCTAGGACTCTGATCTCTCTTCTATTCGGGTTAAATGATTTTGCTAACTCTAACCCTAGGCTCTCATAAATATGTTCTCCTAGAGAGCTCCTCACTCTAGATGATTGCTTGGTGCACCAGAAGACTCTGGAGATACTCTTCGATGTTTTCCCGAGACCCTTGTGCCCTTCGCCATTGTGATCCCTACCATCGATCAACCGTTATACACAACTACCTACGTTGTCGTTCATACCTTCATCCCCAGTTTCTCTTGCTCTTAAAAGATGTCAGGAAATACTCTCCGATGTTCCGAGAATCCTTTATGCTTACTCCCTGCAGTTCCTTGCCGCATGAATACCCCTATGGATAATTACTCGCGCTTGCCGAGTATCCATTCGTCCATAGTTGTTCATGTGTTTCACAAAATTCTTTAGAATGCTATTCGATCTTCTGAAAATTCTCATTAGCCTATTACTCTTGTTCATCCTTACATGGCTACTTCCATATGTCTAGCAAAGCTCATTAGCATCCTTTGTCATCGTAATTTTGAGCATTTCATTCAATATATTTGTGAATGCTCGCAATCATAAATCACAATTAGAATTCTTCCCTTCGGCTCAGACGTCACCCCAGACATGAGCTGGATCTCGACCAATCAGATTGCCATCGATTGTGCCCTAAGTCTATTCAACTTATCCATCCTTGATCAGAGCGTTTCCTTTTGATCCCTTGATTTCAAAAATCATAATCCCGTTGCATTTGAGCCTTGAATTAGTCAGTTGTTTCTATAATATAATATCCTTGCATTCTTCCTTATTCTGGTTGAGTACCGATGCTCACATCCGATCCCTTGTGGACCACCAGATCCTTTGTTGGATTTTATCCGACAGGGTCTTCCTTTTTCAATAACCTTGTGAGCCTTTCCTCGGATACATAATGTGTTTGGTAAATTGTACCCTCTACTTCCTCAACCATGCTCTACTTCCGAGCTTGAGTTATTTACTCGTGAAGTTTGTGGTATATGTTCCTAAGATGCCTGAGGGAGTCCCGGACTAGGGGGTGTCCGGATAGCCGAACTACCATCATCGGCCGGACTCCAAGACTATGAAGATACAAGATTGAAGACTTCGTCCCGTGTCCGGATGGGACTTTCCTTGGCATGGAAGGCAAGCTTGGTGATACGGATATGTAGATCTCCTACCATTGTAACCGACTCTGTGTAACCCTAGCCCTCTCCGGTGTCTATATAAACCGGATGGCCTTAGTCCATCGGATGAACAACAATCATACCATAGGCTAGCTTCTAGGGTTTAGCCTCCTTGATCTCATGGTAGATCTACTCTTGTAACCCACATCATCAATATTAATCAAGCAGGACGTAGGGTTTTACCTCCATCAAGAGGGCCTGAACCTGGGTAAAAACATCATGTCCCTCGTCTCCTATTACCATCCGCCTAGACGCATAGTTTGGGGCCCCCTACCCGAGATCCGCCGGTTTTGACACCGACATTGGTGCTTTCATTGAGAGTTCCTCTGTGTCGTCACTGATAGGCTCGATGGCTTCTTCGATCATCAACGATGATGCAGTCCAGGGCGAGACCTTCCTCCCTGGACAGATCTTCATATTCGGCGGCTTGGCACTGTGGGCCAATTCGCTTGGCCAGCTGGAGCAGATCGAAGGCTACGCCCCTGGCCGTCAGGTCAGATTTGGAAGTTTGAACTTCACGGCTGACATCCGCGGGGACCTGATCCTCGACGGATTTGAGCCACAGCCGAGCGTGCTGTACTGTCACGATGGGCATGATTTAGCTCTACAGTCGGACAGTACCCTGGAGGCCGCACTCGAACCCGCTCCGATCTTCGACTCGTAGCCGGCTGCGCAGACCAAGGATGGATGGCTAG
The DNA here is from genome assembly GCF_018294505.1 of Triticum aestivum. NCBI lineage: Eukaryota > Viridiplantae > Streptophyta > Magnoliopsida > Poales > Poaceae > Triticum > Triticum aestivum. The sequence goes on from NC_057807.1 coordinate 91,790,589, forward strand.
ACACCACCTCGGGGGTTGCAACCTCTACGGCGATAGAGCCGAACACCGATCTTGTCCCCCATGAAGCTCGTGACTCCGAGGTGCCTGACTCCTTGCCGGACTCCGGTCCTCCCGCGCCCCCTCCAGTCGAATCCGATTGGGCGCCGATCATGGAGTTCACCGCGGCGGACATCTTTCAACACTCACCTTTTGGCGACATCTTGAGTTCGCTAAAGTACCTCTCGTTATCAGGAGAGGCCTGGCCGGACTGCGGCCAGGACGGTTGGGATGCGGACGATGAAGAAATTCAGAGCCCACCCACCACCCACTTGGTAGCCACTGTCGACGATCTAACCGACATGCTAGATTACGACTCTGAGGACATCGACGGTATGGACGACGATGCCGGAGACGACCAAGAACCAGCGCCCATCGGGCACTGGAAAGCCACCTCTTCATACGACATATACATGGTGGATATCCCAAAGGATGGGAACGGCGAAGGAATAGCGGAGGATGACCCCTCCAAGAAACAGCCCAAGCGCCGGCGTCAACGGCGCCGCTCTAAATCCCTCCATAGCAAGAATGAGTATTCCGGCACCGGAGACAATAATACACCGGATAGCGCCGAAGACAACCCACTCCAGCAAGATCCAGCACAGGAGGAGGGGGCACCAGCCCTCATGAGAGAGCGGCCGAAGAAGAGGTAGAGGACTATATGCCTCCCTCCGGAGACGAGGCAAGCCTCGACGACGACGAATTTGTCGTGCCTGAGGATCCCGTCGAACAGGAGCGTTTCAAACACAGGCTTATGGCCACGGCAAACAGCCTCAAGAAAAAGCAGCAGCAGCTTAGAGCTGATCAAGATCTGCTAGCCGACAGATGGACCGAAGTCCTCGCGGCCGAAGAGCATGAACTCGAACACCCCTCCAAAAGCTACCCCAAAAGTAAGCTGCTCCCCTGATTAGAGGTGGAGGCATATGATCCCACTTCACCAGGAGACAATACGGCTGACCGACCACCCCGTGGTCGCGACAGAGAGGCCTCAAGGCCCTTCACTAGACCCGTACCCCGGCATCGCTTGAAAAGCACAAGGCCACAGGGGAACACTCCGGACCTGCACGACATATTGGAGGATAAGGCAAGACAATCAAGATCGATCTATGGATCACGTGGGCGCCCCATGATACGTGACGATCACCGTCACCCCGGACACAGTAAGTCCGGCCGGGCCGAACACAACAGACAAAGCTCTTTTGAGCTCCATTGCGGTATCCCCCAGTACAGAGGCGCCGCACACCCACTGTGCTTCACAGATGAGGTAATGGATCATCAAATCCCAGAAGGGTTTAAACCCATCAATATTGAATCTTATGATGGCACAACAGACCCCGCGGTCTGGATCGAGGACTATCTCCTCCACATCCACATGGCCCGCGGAGACGATCTCCACGCCATCAAATATCTCCCACTCAAACTTAAAGGACCAGCCCGGCACTAGCTTAACAGCTTGCCAGCAGAGTCAATCGGGAGTTGGGAGGACCTGGAAGCCGCATTCCTCGATAACTTCCAAGGCACGTACGTGCGACCACCAGATGCAGATGACCTAAGCCACATAATTCAGTAGCCAGACGAATCGGCCAGACAATTCTGGACACGGTTCTTAACCAAGAAAAAACAAATCGTCAACTGTCCGGATGCCGAGGCCCTCGCGGCCTTCAAGCATAACATCTGCGACGACTGGCTTGCCCGGCACCTGGGACAGGAAAAGCCAAAATCCACGGCAGCCCTTACATCACTCATGACCCGCTTCTGTGCAGGTGAGGACAGCTGGCTAGCACACAGCAACAACCTCAACAAAAATTCTGGCAGTCCGGATATCAAGGACCGTAGTGGCAGGTCGCGTCGCAACAAAAACAAACGCCACATTAACGGTGATAACAGTGAGGATACGGCAGTCAATGCCGGATTCAGAGGCTCTAAACCTGGTCAATGGAAAAAGCCATTCAAAAGAACAACTCAGGGTCCGTCCAATTTGGACCGAATTCTCGACCGCTTGTGCCAGATACATGGCACCCCTGAAAAGCCAGCTAACCACACCAATAGGGACTGTTGGGTATTCAAGCAGGCAGGCAAGTTAATTGCCGAAAACAGCGACAAGGGGCTACATAACGACGACGAGGAAGAGACCCGACCGCCGAACAATAGAGGACATAAGGGTTTCCCCCCACAGGTGCGGACGGTGAACATGATATATGCCACGCACATACCCAAAAGGGAGCGGAAGCATGCACTCAGGGATGTATACGCGATGGAGCCAGTTGCCCCGAAGTTCAATCCATGGTCCTCTTGCCCGATCACCTTTGACCGAAGGGACCACCCCACTAGCATTCGCCATGGTGGGTTCGCCGCATTGGTTCTAGACCCAATCGTCGATGGATTTCATCTCACCAGAGTCCTGATGGACGGCGGCAGCAGCCTAAACCTGCTTTATCAGGACACGGTGCGCAAAATGGGCATAGAGCCCTCAAGGATTAAACCTACCAAGACGACCTTTAAAGGCGTCATACCAGGTGTAGAAGCCAATTGTACAGGCTCAGTTACACTGGAAGTGATCTTCGGATCCCCGGATAACTTCTGAAGCGAGGAGTTAATCTTCGACATAGTCCCGTTCCGCAGCGGCTATCATGCCTTGCTCGGACGTACCGCGTTCGCAAAGTTCAACGCGGTGCCGCACTACGCATACCTCAAGCTCAAGATGCCAGGCCCTAGAGGAGTCATCACGGTCAACGGAAACACTGAACGCTCCCTCCGAACAGAGGAACATACAGCGGCTCTCGCGGCAGAAGTACAAATCAGCCTTTTAAGGCAATTCTCGAGTCCGGCTGCCAAGCGGCCGGACACAGCTAAGCGTGCCTGGAGTAACCTACAACACGACCACCTGGCACGTTCCGAGCACGCGTAGCAGTGCGGCCCCAACCCCAGCCCCTGTAAAACATTAAGACAGACCCTTCGCGTACTCCATTACGCTCTGAAGATACCATGGGCATGGGGCAAGGGGCTCGACCACGATAAGCCTAGACTGCGGCTCAACCGCACCAGGGGCTCTTAAGTGTGTCATTTCTTTCTTTTTTTCCTTTTATTTTTTACCTACAGGACTCCGTTCGTCAGAGGCCCTGTCCGGCAGCAGACATGCCGAACCCACGATGCAACAGCCAGGGAAGGAGAAAGGCTACAACGAAAATCCAGGTGGTCTCCATCATTAGCATTAAATCTGTTTTATGCATTATTCCGTAGCCTACCCCTGGAGGGGGACATGTTAAACAGTCCCATCCCTTGCTTACCGCACCACTTGTATCGTCCTGCACTTACAGCAGTTTTTATTGAGTAAAGCAATGCAGCACATTTTTGCTTCTAATTGCATTTCTTTCTTACACATATGTTCCTCTATGACATGTTGCATCCGTACGTTTTGGCACGGCTAAATACACCAGGGGCTTATGTTTCCCGCGTTATGGTGTGATAAGTCCGAACACTTTCACAAGTGCGGCACCCCGAACTTATAGCATTATATGCATCGGCTCCGAATCATGTTCTTGGGTCAATAGTTGGGTTTGCCCGGCTCCCATGTTTTGGTACCTTATGTTCCGTTTTATCGGCTAAGGTAGCACTGGGAGAACCACTGCGATTGCGCCCCAGTTGAGCTGGGTTAACGCCTCAGTGGAGAAAGCTAAAACTGACCGTCATGATGAGGCGAGAGTTGGTCGCTGTTCGAGAGGTTCTTTGTGAGTCCCTAAAGACTTATGCCGCTTCGAGCGAGGAGCCGGATTCTGTCCGGCCAAGGCGTGGATAGCGCCCCAAATTCGGCCTTCCAAAAACTAGGGGCTTCGCCGAAATTTAAAATTATAGAATTCTATGGCTAAGTGAGAGTGTTCAAGCATTATAAGTCTGGTTGCCTTGTTCGTTGTGGTGAGAGCCTCCCTAGATGGACCCAAAAATGGGAACAAGAGCGCTCGAGTTTATCCCGAACACCCCAGCACTCGTGGCATGGGGGCTGAAGCCGACGACTTGCCATCTCTCAGATTTGATAAACAGCCGCACAGAAGGTAATATTTTAAATTTACAAGCGTTGCTTAGCGCATATGAACCAAGTTTTCAGCGCACAGGATAACAAAATGCGAGTCTACTCAAATATTACATCTTTGGAGCACTCACCCGCAATAGTGCGGGCGCCCTTCAGCACACTCCTATAATACATCTCGAGCGTACGATGCTCCTTGCCCTCTGGTGGGGGGTCCGTCACAAGCTTCTGGGCATCCATCTTGCCCCAGTGCACCTTTGCGCGGGCAAGGGCCCGACGCGCACCTTCAATACAGGCGGAGTGCTTGATGACTTCAACCCGCGGGCACGCATCCACCAGCCGCCGCACCAGGCCGAAGTAGCTCCCAGGCATGGCCTCCTTAGGCCACAGCCGAACTATGAGGCCCTTCATGGCCTGTTTGGCCGCCTTGTGGAGCTCGACCAGCTACTTCAGTTGGTCGCTAAGGGGCACCAGATGTTCGGCCTCAGCATATTGAAACCAGAAGACCTTCTCCGTCGAGCTCCCCCCCTCGGCCCGGTAGAATGCGGCAGCATCGGACACGCTGCAAGGAAGATCTGCGAACGCTCCTGGAGAGCTCCGAATTCAGGTAAGCGACAGGTAATTAACACTCACATGCTTACTTTGCATGAAAAATGCCTTACCCGCTGCTATTTTCTTTACCGCCTCGATCTCCTGGAGGGCCTTGTAGGCTTCGGCCTTAGCGGCTTTGGCACTCTCAAGAGCCATTGCAAGATCAGACTCTCGAGTCTTCGAGTCACGCTCCAGGCTCTCGTGTTTCTTCACGAGATCCTGGAGATCTTGTTGTACCTCCGCCACCCGCGCCTCCTGTTTCTCTCGCTCGATGCGCTCCGCAGCCGCATTGCATTCGGCCGCAGCCACCGCCTCCTTCAGGGTCACCACCTCGTTAGTGGCCCCTGCAATACCCCAGTTATCCTTGTCATTTTTCTTGCAACCAAAATCCTTTTCTGTAAGGTACAATTTTCATAAGGTATTACTCACCTTCTTTTTCCTCGAGCTGCTTCTTGGCATGGCCGAGCTCGTTCTCGGACCTCTCGAGGTCTTCCTTCAAAGTTTTGACCTCCACAGTCAGTGCGGCAGAGGTCAGCAGCACAGCCTGCAATCCCATATTGACATATTTTCATGACTCCTGCGATTATCTTTCTAAAGATCCTCAGTCCGGCTTTTCTTTCCGAACACCGAACCGAGCATCAGGGGCTACTGTCTATGCGGTACCATTTTACATATATATTGAAATTCTTACCTCAAAGCCTGATAGAAGGCTGCTGCAGGCTTCGGTCAGCCCACTCTTGGTGAGCTGAACCTTCTGAATCACCGCACTCATAACAGTGCGGTGTTCCTCTTTGATGGAGGCGCCGTTGAGCGCCTCCAGCAAATTATCCAACACCTCCGGTTGGATGGAGGCAGTCGGCGTCGCGGTCTTGCCCTTCTTCCGAAGGGGTCGCCCGCCGGACTCCGGAGCCACTATGGGTTCCGGGGCTGAGTCCGGTGCAAAGTCCGGGAGGTTATCCTGCGACACCTCCGGGGCCCTCTCCTCCTGGTGGGTACCTTCCTGGGATCCCACCTCGGCATCGTCCGCATCACGAGGGGTGGAGGCAGTCGGAAGAGAATCCATATCCGACGCCCCTAAGGACCCGCTCGACGAAGTGGGGAGATCATCCTTAGGCGGACTGCAGGGTTGTATGCGGCATTAGAAAGACATAATGTGGCGGAAAACGAAAACCTTGAAGTTATTCGGGAGTCCGGATACTTACGATCTCGCCAGAGGCTTGGCCCTTGGAGGCCAGTCCTCGTCGTTGTCACTGGCGTCGGCAGAACAGTCCGGGGGAAGAGTTTTTCCCCTCTTGGACCCTTCGTCCTCCCTTGTTGGGGAGGCCTTCCTTTTCTTCCCTCCCCCCACCGGGGGAGAGGCTTTCTTCTTCTCCTCCTCGCCTTGGTGGGAGGAGTCGGCCTCGGATTCATCGTCCGATAGCACCTGAAAACGAGAACTCTTCCGAGTCCCCGTGGCCTTCTTCTTGGCCTTCTTCTCCGGCACCACGTGGGGTGCCGGAGCCAGCAGCCCCGTTAGGCGGGCGTCAGCTGGGTCCTCTGGCAATGGGGCCGGATAGATAGCCTGTGCAGCCTTCTTCAGCCAGTCCTGTCAAAGGAAAGGGAGTTTAGATCCCGCATAGAGTCAAACTATGAATAACAAGCGTCCCGTAAAGGACAATATCACTTACCTCGTCAGCTGGACGCTGCGAGCTGAATCCGCGATCTTCGGTAGCGGATGCGGGAGCCTCGGTGCCCTTGAATAGCACCTTCCAGACCTCTTCGTACATGGTGTCGAAGAGCCCATTCAAAGTCTGGTGCTGCGCCGGATCGAACTCCCACATATTGAAGCCCCGTTGTTGGCACGGGAGAATCCGGCGGATGAGCATGACCTGGACTACGTTGACAAGCTTGAGCTTCTTGTCCACCATCTTCTGGATACAAGCTTGGAGTCCGGTCAGCTCCTCCGAATCCCCCCAGATCCGGCCACTCTCTTTCCAGGAGGTGAGCCGTGTAGGGATGCCGGATCTGAATTCGAGGGCTGCTGCCCAATCAGGGTCACGCGGCTCGGTGATGTAGAACCACCCCGATTGCCACCCCTTAATGGTTTCCACGAAAGTACCCTCCAACCACGTAACGTGGGACATCCTGCCCACCATGGCGCCTCCGCACTCCGCTTGGCTGCCCTTCACAACCTTCGGCTTAACACTGAAGGTCTTGAGCCACAAACCGAAGTGGGGCTGGATGCAGAGGAAGGCCTCGCACACGACGATAAACGCCTAGATGTTGAGGATAAAATTCGGGGCCAGATCATGGAAATCTAGGCCGTAGTAGAACATGAGCCCCCGGACAAAGGGATGAAGTGGGAAGCCCAGTCCGCGGAGGAAATGGGGAAGGAATACTACCCTCTCATGGGGCCTAGGGGTGGGGATGAGCTCTCCCTCGTCGGAGAGCTGATGCGTGATGTTGCTGGACAAGTATCCGGCGCTGCGCAGCTTCTGGATATGCCCCTCCGTGATGGAGGAGGCCATCCACTTGCCTCCCGCTCCGGACATGTTTGGAGAAGGTTGAGGTGAGATGTGCAGGCTTGGGCGCTAGAGCTCGAGTTCGCAGAGATGGATAAGCCAAGGAGGAAGAAGGCGCAGGTAAAAAGGTTGGATCTTTATCCCCTTATATGGGCGGACAGAAACATGCGTCCCCACCGAACTGATAAAACTCGCTTATCTCCCAAGCGCCGCAATCAACGGCGCAGTTGGGTTACCCACGTCTGTATTGATGGGAATCCCGGAATAAGGGGAACACGATCTCTGCTTTGACAAGACGTGCCAAGGAAATCGCCTCGCTAAAGGTGCTGAGATGGAACAATAAAAACAATTTGAAGGCTTGGTAGTGGTGTGACGTTACGCCACAAAATACGTCAGCAGATTGAACTTGTGTAATATTATTCTCTCTATGGTTCTATGTGGAATTTATTTTGCAGAGCCGGACACTATCCTGGTGTTCACAATCTTCTATAAATTATTCGGAGGAGGAACCCGCCTTGCAATGCCGAAGACAACATGCGCGCCGGACTCATCGTCATTGAAGCCTGGTTCAGGGGCTACTCAGGGAGTCCCGGACTAGGGGGTGTCCGGATAGCCGAACTACCATCATCGGCCGGACTCCAAGACTATGAAGATACAAGATTGAAGACTTCGTCCCGTGTCCGGATGGGACTTTCCTTGGCGTGGAAGGCAAGCTTGGCGATACGGATATGTAGATCTCCTACCATTGTAACCGACTCTGTGTAACCCTAGCCCTCTCCGGTGTCTATATAAACCGGATGGCCTTAGTCCATCGGACGAACAACAATCATACCATAGGCTAGCTTCTAGGGTTTAGCCTCCTTGATCTCGTGGTAGATCTACTCTTGTAACCCACATCATCAATATTAATCAAGCAGGATGTAGGGCTTTACCTCCATCAAGAGGGCCCGAACCTGGGTAAAAACATCGTGTCCCTCGTCTCCTGTTACAATCCGCCTAGACGCACAGTTCGGGACCCCCTACCCGAGATCCGCCGGTTTTGACACCGACAATGCCCCTATGGGTTGAATCTATGACTTCCCTCAATCTGTGTGAACTCGAAAGTTATGCGGGTTATACTCTACTGGCTTTTCGCCAGGTAAAATTTCAACGCTACAACTTCTTCGAATGCGAGAAGTGAATGAAAAGTTGTGCATTAGAGAAGTGGGAGTCGACCTTGAGCCTTTGTGTTCATGCCCATGGACCCAATGTGGAACTTATCATGGAAGCTTCTGGTAATAATAATAATCCCCTTGTGATAAGTTCATCTTGTATCAATGTTTGGTCCTTTGCAACCGTGGTTCCGGCCATGATTGTTCTCCTTTGATTCCATTTCTTGGACAAATTAGAGTACTTGTCCTCTTCAGCTCATTTCACCTGTCCAACCTCTATCATGTTCTACCTTCGAGTATTACCCTCTGGTATCTCGAGAATATCACGGAATTACATAACTTCTTATGAGTTCTTCATGAACTATTAATTCTCGTCGATTCCAAGTTTCCACGGGTTCTGAGTTGGTAGACACTCGAGAACGCCGATAACCGATTCGATGTATACACCTTCCTTTCCATTGTTTTGTTTAAACCTTTATTGTAACGTAACATATCTGAGCAGTGATAATTCCCTGCTTATGTAAACCCCTCGGTGTACAATCTCTGTCAGTAAGACCTTGTTACTATTGTTGATGACATTCCGGTAGCCATCGATGGATGAGAACTTTGCCTATTGGTCCGCCTCGTCTTAACGAGCAGGAAAATGGTTCTCTTTGTCCCTCGCCCTTTGTACCAACGTTGTTGCCAACATAATTGACACGCTATATATCCTCTGACCTGCCTTGCTATCATGACTGTGCAAAATGATTATCGCCTTCCTGCTATTAACCCACATGATGGGCCCATAACCCACAGTTCCACAGGATCGAAACCTGACTCTCTTGTACATCTCTGTCTTCCAAAATTGTTCCTCATGCTTGGTTTCGTATGTAATTCACGAGCCACCTTCTTGTGATCTGTTCTAGTATCAGATGCAATACTTATTCTCGATGCTTTGAACCCCTTTCACACTCTGTTTCAGACATTGAAGGATTGCCTACCCGGTCGAAGCTTCTTATTGCTCCTCCTTACCTTGCTCTCGATGAATTTCTTGAATTTCAACTCGAGAGATGCATCTATGCCACGTTCATCGAGATAACCCCAGGTACCTATCTTGTGTTGAGCTTCGTCTTTCCGAGTCTTTCCCCCCTTACTCCACCCCTTAAATCTTGGGACGAGATTTCTTGTAGTGGAGGAGCATTGTGATGCCCGGATAATTAAGCTACATTAAACCCCTGCTAATGGTTCCATTTCATCACATTACTGTTGCTAATCCTCACTTGATCCAAATCACAATTCATATTCAAACTCAAATTTAAAGTCAAAAATTCTAATTTGCCAAACATGAAAACTAAAATGTTCAAGTTGTTGCATTTAATCTTTGAATAATAATGGTGAGGAGCCAACTTTTTTATAAAATGCTTCTCTGCTTTATAATAAAGAAAACATAAAAGTTTCTATATATATATATATAAAGGAAAGGCCACCCCCCCCCTAGTGGGCCTCGTGGCCCAGCTAGCCATCCAGCCCCTGCTAATGGTTCCATTTCATCACATTACTGTTGCTAATCCTCAC